>NC_079164.1:97402945-97442945 GCF_947568905.1 Ostrea edulis | reverse complement strand
TTAAATATTAGGGCCAAGTTTTGCTGTCTGAGAAGTTTTACTCTTGGTGGGAAGTGTTTGTCAGACAGATGTGAACATATGTTACCCTTTTCAAAAACAGGTGCAAGCCAAATTTGAGGTGCTTTTTGAGGAGAAGTTCACAGAAAAGATGACTGATGACGAATTCCTGCACACAGTGACTGAATTCAAGAACACCATCAAAGCTGATGCTTTGTTTGCCAGTGCCACTTCAGAGGCAGAGAAAATCATTGTACGTAACTCGGACACTTTCTTTGTACATAGCTCACCTGAACCATAGAAAAATGTTCCTAAAAACAGATTATGATGGGGTTACAATAGGATTGCACAGGTTTACATATGTAAGAAAATATTTAGAATAAATTCTTATTAAGACCATCTGGTCTATGATATACCAAGCAAACTCATGCAGGGTAGATTGAAATGTGTTCACATTCCCGTGTGATCCGGATGACATCACACTGTGTCAGAATTTACATTAGATTACGTAGGAATAAAATCTTTAGAAGCCTTCTCAAGAATAACAGGGCAACAATTTACAAATGTATATATATTGCAGATTCAGTTTCATGACCCCATTACTAAGATTGTTTAAGGCTTTAACCCATCAGGATGTCAGTCTGCAGATCTAATGTCAAACCTCAAATTCTTACCCTTCCAACAACTCCTGTGGTGTTCTTTAAAAGTCTTGTTTAATGCAAATTCTACAAAGTTAGAATATTAGGGCATCTTACTTTCAGATTCTACAAAGTTAGAATATTAGGGCATCTTACTTTCAGATCTACAAAGTTAGAATATTAGGGCATCTTCCTTTCAGATTCTACAAAGTTAGAATATTAGGGCATCTTCCTTTCAGATTCTACAAAGTTAGAATATTAGGGCATCTTACTTTTAGATTCTACAAAGTTAGAATATTAGGGCGTCTTACTTTCAGATTCTACAAAGTTAGAATATTAGGGCGTCTTACTTTTAGATTCTACAAAGTTGGAATATTAGGGTGTCTTGCTTTCAGATTCTACAAAGTTAGAATATTAGGGCGTCTTCCTTTCAGATTCTACAAAGTTAGAATATTAGGGTGTCTTGCTTTCAGATTCTACAAAGTTAGAATATTAGGGCGTCTTGCTTTCAGATCCTACAAAGTTAGAATATTAGGGCGTCTTGCTTTCAGATTCTACAAAGTTAGAATATTAGGGCGTCTTACTTTCAGATTCTACAAAGTTAGAATATTAGGGTGTCTTACTTTCAGATTCTACAAAGTTAGAATATTAGGGTGTCTTACTTTCAGATTCTACAAAGTTAGAACATTAGGGCGTCTTACTTTCAGATTGATCAGGTTGTTCAGGAAACATCAGAGGACGCTCGCTCAGGCAAACTCTTCAACTCTAATCATCGAGCTCCCGGAACACCCAGAAGTGCTCGATTGTCCAGGAAGCTCAGCTGTAACTCGCCAAGATCACCTAGTACGATTTTATGAAATATTTATGTTATTACGACTAACACTCTCAATCCAGTTACACAAAAGTTAGTTAACTTTACCTGACAGTTAATTTGCCATTGAACACTTATATAGCATTAACTTGTGAAGTTAACTGTCATTTAAACTTAACTAGCTTTTGGGAGACCTGTAGTTTTAAAATGATGCATTTCAAATAAATCAAAACTTGTTTCCAAGGAAAAAAATTACATGTACTGCATGTATTTTCCTTTCTCAGAATTGCACTCCTTAATATGGGACTTTGAAGATACGGATCCACTTTGACTTTTATAGTGCATTGAACATAAGGCATACAGGGCATATCATTCTGGATTACAATAACAACTAGTGATGAAACAATTGTCGCCGACAATCGATTGTTGATTGTTTTTGGCTCTTCGATTCCGATTATCGATTCTATTTTTCATAATTGATTGTCGCTTGTACACTAATTAATATCTAATCAAAGATTCATCTGACTGTTACTCCCGCTTTTATATCGAGACATGTGCGGGGGAGAGTCAGAGTGGACTCTGCATTGAAAATTGGGAATTCAGTGACACCAGCTAGTGTGTATATATCACATATCCATAAAACTAAATAGAAATAACTCAAAAAATAATAAAAAATATTAACTGCATGTATATACCGATTATATCGATCATTGATTGAAACAGTTCTTTCGATTATGATCGATTATGAAATTTTTCAACACTAATAACAACTAAGTAAACAAGCATGGAATAATTGCTATCAAATTCCTGCATTAAATTGCTATCTTTCAAAAAAGAAAGGTATCACTGCAACCATTTATAGGAAAATGCATTTGATAAAATTATGTGAGTTGATGAGGGAAATAAATCTAGGGAATATCTTAAGGATGTCGGTAAAACTTCATGCCTTGCATCCAAGGATAGCGTCTAAATGCGCCCTTCTTTCCATCGAATGTACACCCAGGTACTATAAAGCACCAATAGTGACTTAGATCGTCATAGGACTGCGCATAGCTCTTGATGGACCGTCTGCTAGCGAAACACCATTTGTATCGATGTCAACTTTGCCCTACAATTGGTTACTATCACGTGACCGCGGTGTATAAACGTCAGTTCTACTAGGTCGTTCCGGAACATCCCGAAAGTTTCGTATTGCACAAGTAACATATAACACTTTAATTATTACCTCACAATGAATTACAGAGGGGACACAGTACAGGCAACACGGACCCATTGTTTACCATGTTCCCACGACAGGAAAATCTTACCCACTATTTTATAGGTATCTTGTGTAAACCGCGCTCTCATCATGAGATGACTATCTGTTACCTGTTCCCATCATGAGATGACTATCTGTTACCTGTTCCCATCATGAGATGACTATCTGTTACCTGTTGTTGTCATGTGATGACTATCTGTTACCTGTTCTCATCTTGAGATGACTATCTGTTACCTGTTCTTGTCATGAGATGACTATCTGTTACCTGTTCTTGTCATGAGATGACTATCTGTTACCTGTTCCCATCATGAGATGACAATCTGTTACCTGTTCTCGTCATGAGATGACTATCTGTTACCTGTTCTTGTCATGAGATGACTATCTGTTACCTGTTCTTGTCATGAGATGACTATCTGTTACCTGTTCCCATCATGAGATGACTATCTGTTACCTGTTCTTGTCATGAGATGACAATCTGTTACCTGTTCTCATCATGAGATGACTATCTGTTACCTGTTCTTGTTATGAGATGACTATCTGTTACCTGTTCCCATCATGTGATGTCTATCTGTTACCTGTTCTCATCATGAGATGACTATCTGTTACCAGTTCTCGTCATGAGATGACTATCTGTTACCTGTTCCCATCATGAGATGACTATCTGTTACCTGTTCCCATCATGTGATGACTATCTGTTACCTGTTCCCATCATGAGATGACTATCTGTTACCTGTTCCCATCATGAGATGACTATCTGTTACCTGTTCTTGTCATGAGATGACAATCTGTTACCTGTTCTCATCATGAGATGACTATCTGTTACCTGTTCTTGTTATGAGATGACTATCTGTTACCTGTTCCATTCATGTGATGTCTATCTGTTACCTGTTCTCATCATGAGATGACTATCTGTTACCAGTTCTCGTCATGAGATGACTATCTGTTACCTGTTCCCATCATGAGATGACTATCTGTTACCTGTTCCCATCATGTGATGACTATCTGTTACCTGTTCCCATCATGAGATGACTATCTGTTACCTGTTCCCATCATGAGATGACTATCTTTTACCTGTTCCCATCATGAGATGACTATCTTTTACCTGTTCCCATCATGAGATGACTATCTGTTACCGGTTCCCATCATGAGATGACTATCTGTTACCAGTTCCCATCATGAGATGACTATCTGTTACCTGTTCCCATCATGAGATGACTATCTGTTACCTGTTCTCGTCATGAGATGACTATCTGTTACCTGTTCCCATCATGAGATGACTATCTGTTACCTGTTCCCATCATGAAATGACTATCTGTTACCTGTTCTCATCATGAGATGACTATCTGTTACCTGTTCCCATCATGAGATGACTATCTGTTACCTGTTCTCGTCATGAGATGACTATCTGTTACCGGTTCCCATCATGTGATGACTATCTGTTACCTGTTCTTGTCATGAGATGACTATCTGTTACCAGTTCTCGTCATGAGATGACTATCTGTTACCTGTTCCCATCATGAGATGACTATCTGTTACCTGTTCCCATCATGTGATGACTATCTGTTACCTGTTCCCATCATGAGATGACTATCTGTTACCTGTTCCCATCATGAGATGACTATCTTTTACCTGTTCCCATCATGAGATGACTATCTTTTACCTGTTCCCATCATGAGATGACTATCTGTTACCGGTTCCCATCATGAGATGACTATCTGTTACCAGTTCCCATCATGAGATGACTATCTGTTACCTGTTCCCATCATGAGATGACTATCTGTTACCTGTTCTCGTCATGAGATGACTATCTGTTACCTGTTCTCGTCATGAGATGACTATCTGTTACCTGTTCCCATCATGAGATGACTATCTGTTACCTGTTCTCGTCATGAGATGACTATCTGTTACCTGTTCCCATCATGAGATGACTATCTGTTACCTGTTCCCATCATGAAATGACTATCTGTTACCTGTTCTCATCATGAGATGACTATCTGTTACCTGTTCCCATCATGAGATGACTATCTGTTACCTGTTCTCGTCATGAGATGACTATCTGTTACCGGTTCCCATCATATGATGACTATCTGTTACCTGTTCCCATCATGAGATGACTATCTGTTACCTGTTCTCGTCATGAAATGACTATCTGTTACCTGTTCTCATCATGAGATGACTATCTGTTACCTGTTCCCATCATGTGATGTCTATCTGTTACCTGTTCCCATCATGAGATGACTATCTGTTACCTGTTCTTGTCATGAAATGACTATCTGTTACCTGTTCCCATCATGTGATGTCTATCTGTTACCTGTTCTCGTCATGAGATGACTATCTGTTACCTGTTCCCATCATGAGATGACTATCTGTTACCGGTTCTCGTCATGAGATGACTATCTGTTACCTGTTCTTGTCATGAGATGACTATCTGTTACCTGTTCCCATCATGTGATGACTACCTGTTACCTGTTCCCATCATGAGATGACTATCTATTACCTGTTCTCGTCATGAGATGACTATCTGTTACCTGTTCTTGTCATGAGATGACTATCTGTTACCGGTTCTCATCATGTGATGACTATCTGTTACCTGTTCTCGTCATGAGATGACTATCTGTTACCTGTTCCCATCATGTGATGTCTATCTGTTACCTGTTCTCATCATGAGATGACTATCTGTTACCAGTTCTCGTCATGAGATGACTATCTGTTACCTGTTCCCATCATGAGATGACTATCTGTTACCTGTTCCCATCATGTGATGACTATCTGTTACCTGTTCCCATCATGAGATGACTATCTGTTACCTGTTCCCATCATGAGATGACTATCTTTTACCTGTTCCCATCATGAGATGACTATCTTTTACCTGTTCCCATCATGAGATGACTATCTGTTACCGGTTCCCATCATGAGATGACTATCTGTTACCAGTTCCCATCATGAGATGACTATCTGTTACCTGTTCCCATCATGAGATGACTATCTGTTACCTGTTCTCGTCATGAGATGACTATCTGTTACCTGTTCTCGTCATGAGATGACTATCTGTTACCTGTTCCCATCATGAGATGACTATCTGTTACCTGTTCTCGTCATGAGATGACTATCTGTTACCTGTTCCCATCATGAGATGACTATCTGTTACCTGTTCCCATCATGAAATGACTATCTGTTACCTGTTCTCATCATGAGATGACTATCTGTTACCTGTTCCCATCATGAGATGACTATCTGTTACCTGTTCTCGTCATGAGATGACTATCTGTTACCGGTTCCCATCATGTGATGACTATCTGTTACCTGTTCTTGTCATGAGATGACTATCTGTTACCAGTTCTCGTCATGAGATGACTATCTGTTACCTGTTCCCATCATGAGATGACTATCTGTTACCTGTTCCCATCATGTGATGACTATCTGTTACCTGTTCCCATCATGAGATGACTATCTGTTACCTGTTCCCATCATGAGATGACTATCTTTTACCTGTTCCCATCATGAGATGACTATCTTTTACCTGTTCCCATCATGAGATGACTATCTGTTACCGGTTCCCATCATGAGATGACTATCTGTTACCAGTTCCCATCATGAGATGACTATCTGTTACCTGTTCCCATCATGAGATGACTATCTGTTACCTGTTCTCGTCATGAGATGACTATCTGTTACCTGTTCTCGTCATGAGATGACTATCTGTTACCTGTTCCCATCATGAGATGACTATCTGTTACCTGTTCTCGTCATGAGATGACTATCTGTTACCTGTTCCCATCATGAGATGACTATCTGTTACCTGTTCCCATCATGAAATGACTATCTGTTACCTGTTCTCATCATGAGATGACTATCTGTTACCTGTTCCCATCATGAGATGACTATCTGTTACCTGTTCTCGTCATGAGATGACTATCTGTTACCGGTTCCCATCATATGATGACTATCTGTTACCTGTTCCCATCATGAGATGACTATCTGTTACCTGTTCTCGTCATGAAATGACTATCTGTTACCTGTTCTCATCATGAGATGACTATCTGTTACCTGTTCCCATCATGTGATGTCTATCTGTTACCTGTTCCCATCATGAGATGACTATCTGTTACCTGTTCTTGTCATGAAATGACTATCTGTTACCTGTTCCCATCATGTGATGTCTATCTGTTACCTGTTCTCGTCATGAGATGACTATCTGTTACCTGTTCCCATCATGAGATGACTATCTGTTACCGGTTCTCGTCATGAGATGACTATCTGTTACCTGTTCTTGTCATGAGATGACTATCTGTTACCTGTTCCCATCATGTGATGACTACCTGTTACCTGTTCCCATCATGAGATGACTATCTATTACCTGTTCTCGTCATGAGATGACTATCTGTTACCTGTTCTTGTCATGAGATGACTATCTGTTACCGGTTCTCATCATGTGATGACTATCTGTTACCTGTTCTCGTCATGAGATGACCATCTGTTACCTGTTCCCATCATGAGATGACTATCTTTTACCTGTTCCCATCATGAGATGACTATCTGTTACCTGTTCCCATCATGAGATGACTATCTGTTACCTGTTCTTGTCATGAAATGACTATCTGTTACCTGTTCCCATCATGAGATGACTATCTGTTACCTGTTCTTGTCATGAAATGACTATCTGTTACCTGTTCCCATCATGAGATGACTATCTGTTACCTGTTCTCGTCATGAGATGACTATCTGTTACCTGTTCTCGTCATGAGATGACTATCTGTTACCTGTTCCCATCATGAGATGACTATCTGTTACCTGTTCCCATCATGTGATGACTACCTGTTACCTGTTCCCATCATGAGATGACTATCTATTACCTGTTCTCGTCATGAGATGACTCTGTTACCTGTTCTTGTCATGAGATGACTATCTGTTACCTGTTCCCATCATGTGATGTCTATCTGTTACCTGTTCTCGTCATGAGATGACTATCTGTTACCTGTTCCCATCATGAGATGACTATCTATTACCTGTTCTCGTCATGAGATGACTATCTGTTACCTGTTCCCATCATGTGATGACTATCTGTTACCTGTTCCCATCATGAGATGACTATCTTTTACCTGTTCCCATCATGAGATGACTATCTGTTACCTGTTCCCATCATGAGATGACTATCTTTTACCTGTTCCCATCATGAGATGACTATCTGTTACCTGTTCTTGTCATGAAATGACTATCTGTTACCTGTTCCCATCATGAGATGACTATCTGTTACCTGTTCTCGTCATGAGATGACTATCTGTTACCTGTTCTTGTCATGAGATGACTATCTGTTACCTGTTCCCATCATGAGATGGCTATCTGTTACCTGTTCCCATCATGTGATGACTACCTGTTACCTGTTCCCATCATGAGATGACTATCTATTACCTGTTCTCGTCATGAGATGACTATCTGTTACCTGTTCTTGTCATGAGATGACTATCTGTTACCTGTTCCCATCATGTGATGTCTATCTGTTACCTGTTCTCGTCATGAGATGACTATCTGTTACCTGTTCCCATCATGAGATGACTATCTGTTACCTGTTCCCATCATGAGATGACTATCTGTTACCTGTTCTTGTCATGAGATAACTATCTGTTGCCTGTTCCCATCATGAGATGACAATCTGTTACCTGTTCCCATCATGAGATGACTATCTGTTACCTGTTCTCGTCATGAGATGACTATCTGTTACCTGTTCCCATCATGTGATGACTATCTGTTACCTGTTCTCGTCATGAGATGACTATCTGTTACCTGTTCCCATCATGAAATGACTATCTGTTACCTGTTCCCATCATGTGATGTCTATCTGTTACCTGTTCTCGTCATGAGATGACTATCTGTTACCTGTTCTCGTCATGTGATGACTATCTGTTACCTGTTCCCATCATGAGATGACTATCTGTTACCTGTTCTCGTCATGTGATGTCTATCTGTTACCTGTTCTCATCATGAGATGACTATCTGTTACCTGTTCTCGTCATGAGATGACTATCTGTTACCTGTTCCCATCATGTGATGACTATCTGTTACCTGTTCTCATCATGAGATGACTATCTATTACCTGTTCTCGTCATGAGATGACTATCTGTTACCTGTTCTTGTCATGAGATGACTATTTGTTACCTGTTCTCATCATGAGATGACTATCTGTTACCTGTTCCCATCATGAGATGACTATCTGTTACCTGTTCCCATCATGAGATGACTATCTGTTACCTGTTCCCATCATGAGATGACTATCTGTTACCTGTTCCCATCATGAGATGACCATCTGTTACCTGTTCTCATCATGGTAACACTGGTCAAAAAATTGGATTGGAAAAATCCTTCTAAACATCTTGCAGAGAAAACTGTCCATTTGATTACAATGAAATGTTTTGTAGCAAAATAAGGAAAATTGTGCTTTTGGAATTAAATTTCTATGAGGTTGGGGTTTCGGGGAGCTTATAAACTGAAAGGCTTGAATGTCCTCTCTTTGCAATCGGATTAAAGTTGGATCCTTTGATCCGCTCACTTAGATAGCTACACTAGGTCAGATCCCTTGATCCACTCACATAGATCACTACGCAAGGTCAGATCCTTTGATCCGCTCACGTAGATTGCTACACAAGGTCAGATCCTTTGATCCGCTCACGTAGATTGCTACACAAGGTCAGATCCTTTGATCTGCTCACGTAGATTGCTACACAAGGTCAGATCCTTTGATCCGCTCACATAAATCACTACACTAGGATCTGAAGTAACCCAACAAAGGGTCACGTCCGTGGAATTCCTGAAAACATCACAGTTAAGTAGTGAAGTAAGATTTAGAAGTCTTTGTAAACTGCCACCTAGGTCAATAGGACAAAGTTCATCTTGGCTAGTCAAGGATTTTCAGTCCACTCACATGAAGGAGAGCAAAGTGGACCAAAAATGCTCGGCTAGTGAAGATGGACAAAGTTACTACATTTAACAGCATGACATTTTGCATTACCACATCTATCACACAAACTCAAAGATTGTGATATAGTTAGTAAGATTTAGAAATCCTTGTAAACTGTTGCACAGAACCTAAAGCATGACATTTTGCATGCCACATCTATCAAAGATTGCTGTGACCAAAGTGAGACTACAGTTTATGAAACAATGTGTAAGGCAATCAATATTATGTTCCCCAAACAACTGCTGTTGACTTGTAGTGGGCCTGGTCTCGGTATGGGGTAACAGCATAGTACTAAAACTGCAGATGTTCATTTAATGTCTCTGTAAGAGCAAGAAGATTGTCGATCGCTGCGGTCAGTGCCCCTCCTGTTTCAGAGATGCATGGATGTTTACATTAACCATGTGATAAGTACTTGTCCCTGATTTGGTTAAAAAAATATCTAGAATTTTTAAATGAAATTGCTCTTCTTCATTTTTAGCTCACCTGAGCTGAAAGCTCAAGTGAGCTTTTCTGATCACCCGTATTCCGGCGTCCGTCCGTCCGTCTGTAAACTTTTCACATTTTCAACTTCTTCTCAACAACCACTGGGCCAATTTCAACCAAAGTTGGCACAAAACATCCTTAGGTAAAAGGAATTCTAAATTGTTAAAATAAAGGGCCAGGCCACCTTCCAAGGGGAGATAATCATGAAAAGGTAAAAATAGGGTAGGGTCATTAAAAAATCTTCTTCTCAAGAACCACTGGGCCAGAAAAGATGAAATATATAGATAAGCTTTATTAGGTAGTGCAGATTCTAAATTGTTAAAATCATGGCCCCCGGGGGTCGGATGGGGCCACAATAGGGGGTCAAAGTTTTACATACAAATATATAGGGAAAATCTTTAAAAATCTTCTTCTCAAGAACAACTGAGCCAGAAAAGCTGAGATTTATATGAAAGCTTCCTTATATAATGCAGATTCTAAATTGTTAAAATCACGGCCCCCGGGGGTCGGATGGGGCCACAATAGGGGATCAAAGTTTTTTTTTGTTTTTTTTGTTGTTTTTTTTTGTTTTGTTTTTTTTGATATAGTGCAGATTCAAGTTCGTTAAAATCATGGACCCCAGGGATTGAATGGGGCCTCAAGGGGGGCATAAAAGTTTTACATACAAATTTATAGAAAAAATCTTTTAAAATCAACTTCTCAAGAACCACTGAGCCAGAAAAGCTGAGATTTATATGAAAGCTTCCTGATATAGTGCAGATTATAAATTGCTAAGATCATGGCCCCCCGGGGGTCGGATGGGGCCACAATAGGGGGTCAAGGTTTTACATACAAATATATAGGAAAAATCTTTAAAAATCTTCTTCCCAGAACCACTAAGCCAGAAAAGCTGAGATTTATATGAAAGCTTTCTTATATAATGCAGATTCTAAATTGTTAAAATCACGGCCCCCGGGGGTCGGATGGGGCCACAATAGGGGATCAAAGTTTTTTTTTGTTTTTTTTTTCGTTTTTTGTTTTTTTTTTATATAGTGCAGATTCAAGTTCGTTAAAATCATGGACCCCGGGGATTGAATGGGGCCTCAAGGAGGGCATAAAAGTTTTACATACAAATTTATAGGAAAAATCTTTTAAAATCAACTTCTCAAGAACCACTGAGCCAGAAAAGCTGAGATTTATATGAAAGCTTCCTGATATAGTGCAGATTATAAATTGCTAAGATCATGGCCCCCCGGGGGTCGGATGGGGCCACAATAGGGGGTCAAAGTTTTACATAAAAATATATAGGAAAAATCTTTAAAAATCTTCTTCCCAGAACCACTAAGCCAGAAAAGCTGAGATTTATATGAAAGCTTTCTGATATAGTGCAGATTCAGGTTTGTTGAAATCATGCCCCCCTGGAGTAGGATGGGGCCACAATAGGGGATCAAAGTTTTACATACAAATATATAGGGAAAATCTTTAAAAATCTTCTTCTCAAGAACCATTGGGCCAAAGAAGTTCATATTTACATGAAAGCTTTCTGACATAGTGTAGATTCAAGTTTGCAAAAACCATGGCCTCCAGGGGTAGGTTTGTGGCCATAATAGGGACTACGGTTTTACATGCAAATAGATATGGAAAATCTTCTGATATGGACCAAGGTGACTCAGGTGAGCGATGTGGCCCATGGGCCTCTTGTTATAGGTGCCGTAGCCACCACACCAAAACGAAGCAGGGGTCCCTCACAGTCATCCTTACTGGAGTCCCCCACAATAAAGATGCTCAAAACCCCGATATCCCCCATCACTACTCCAAACAAGAGGAAGAGGCGACGCGACAGTGATGAGGAATCTGTGTCAAAGCAAGACAGGAAGTACTCCCCAGTCACCTGGACGATGAGGAAGAAGTCCGCTGTGGAGCACAATCTGCTCTCAGTGGTATGCTTTTATCAATAATAGGTTTTAGAATGTTTCATTTGATAGAATATGAAGGATTTACCATGTCATACTGCGAAGTATAGGAGTTTAAAGATAAAAGTTTCATTTCTGTTATGATTTTTTTTTTCAGGTCATATTATACACTTATTGCATGTCTTCTTTGGAAAATTCAAATTATTGCTTCATGAGTAGCCAATGGTAGGGGAGAAGACTCAGAACATATACCTTATATATTAAAAAAAAATTCCTTATTTCAACAGTTTTTAGCTCAGAGCTGTTCCATTAAAACATATGAGGTACCTGGGGAAGGCACTTTAAAATTTGGGTAACCACCCATAGAAGCATAAAAATGTAATGAGGGACCACTCACAGAAGCAATTTTAGATAGTGCGGCACCACCCATAGAAGTGAAATAAATGTGAAATACACTTTTTCTTTAAATTCAATATGTATGACTGACTATTTATAACCCCTGAATAGAGGTCTATTTTCAGATGTTCCCAAGCATGATAGTAAAGAGAAGAGTATCTTGGGTGTCATCACCATTCAAATAACTGGCCATCAATGAAGCTTGATCATAGAACCATCAATTTATTTTATCAAGACTGTCTTTCTTAAAGGGACTGGTTCACGAATTTTGATAAAAATATATTTCATTTTTGATGTTAAACATTAAAAATATAACTCATTTAATGTTGACAGCCAAAATTTTGACCTTCTGAATGCAAGAATAAAAGCAATATTTTAGCCTTGAATCTGTGTTATGTAAACAAAGACTCGAGTCTTTATATGTATACAAACAAACCAGTGAAATATTGATTTTGTAATATAAAGCATCTTAGTTTTGCCTAGTCACAAATTTTAACTTTTAGATGACACATTTTACCCCAAAAATGTTTGAAATGTGAAAGTTATAATAAACTTAGATCGATATACATTGCTTTTGAAAAGTTCGTAAACAATAACATACCGCAATCTTTGTTTACAAAACAAATAATAAACTCTCTAACATGAGCTTCTGTAATAATGTATAACCTTAATTTTTATATGAAATCTTTTAAACACATTAGGCAGAAGATTTTCATCATTAACAGTGAAAAAGAAAATTTTGGGGGAAATCGTGAATCAGTCCCTTTAAACATGATGAACTAAATTAATTTTATAAGTCTACCTGTTCATAAAAAGTCTAGTATTGTAAATGTTCAAAAACAACTATTAAAAGTTTTGAAATTGACTAGTATTTTGAGTATTAAAAAACAAGAAAATGTGTCTCTTTACGTAAATAAAATGATATTCTATATTTCTTAGTCATTATATAAATTTACAACCTGCAACTTAAGATTTGTGAGGCTCTATTCTACCGTTTTCAACAATTTCGATAAATTCCAATTTCTCGATTCATATTTGTGCGCCATGTTTGATGTACTGAAGTTTCAACTTCCGATTGTCAAGTCATTTGCATATGTCATATAAAGTAGTATTTACATCAATGGACAAGTATGGAGGCGAAAGCTATTTCGTCGGTATTGAAAAGGTTTGAATTTAATATCAAGTTAAAAACCGAACAGCAGAGTGTAAATTCTTTCTGCAACAATATGATTTTCCTTTCTTTGTCGAAGTGGCTTAAGTAACTACATTTTCGCGCGGATTGTCAATGTTTGGCTTTTTCATTAGATCCACCTACGAGATTTCGCGATAACAAGCATGGCGGAGCAGACGAAGAATTTTGCATGCTGTACATTATATTTAATGAAAAACACCTTTATTAGACATACCCGAGCACAAAGTTGGTACTCCATTTGGTGTAACTGTAAGTGTAAACAACATTTGGGACTAATACACAGTCCAGAGTTTATTATCGGTTATTCATAAAATTACTTTGCACCATTACGGAGATCCTATGGAATTGTAGCCTCATCTCGAAAACGTCAGAATAAAAAAAATTGGATAGGGCTACATTATTGCAGCTAGAAAAAATCAAAAACCGTTTCAATGGACCACGAGCACGTTTCGTTTTCCATTTTGGACAAGGGAGATAATCCTAATTTCCGGTCGCTATAATTTTAGAGTCAAACTGGAAATGATAACTGGATCGCGGAACCTCATCGACCGAGATAAAATGAAGACAGAAAACGGCGTTTGTTTCACATTCTACTTTCAATCCTTCCCTTCTCTTGTTGCATTCCTCTCAGTTTCGGTAAAAAATAAAGATTTTATCAAAACAACCACCCACAGATGCAGTTTCCTGGCAGTAGGTACCCACCATATATGCAATTTTCTACCAATGACAAGCACCCATAGATTTTTTTTTAATTGCCGTCCCCGGGTACCTCATATGTTTTAATGGAACAGCCCTCACCTGAGCTGAAAGCTCAAATGAGCTATTCTGATCGCCTGTTGTCAGTCGTCTGTCTGTAAACTTTTTACATTTTTGACTTCTCCAGAACCACTGGGCCAATTTCAACCAAACTTGGCCAAAAGCATCCTTGGGTGAAGGGCTTTCAAATTTGTACAAATGAAGGGCCATGTCCTTCCAAAGGGGAGATAATCACAAAAATGCAAAAATAGGGTGGGGTCATTTAAAAATCTTCTTCTCAAGAATCACTGAGCCAGAAAAGCTGAGATTTACATGAAAGCTTCCTGATATAATGCAGATTCAAGTTTGTTCAAATCATGGCCCCCGGGGGTAGGATGGGGCCACAAGGGGGGATCAAAGTTTTGCATACAAATATATCAGGAAAATCTTCTCAAGAACCATTGGGCCAAAGAAGTTGACATTTACATGAAAGCTTTCTGACATAGTGTAGATTCATGTTTGCAAAAATCATGGCCCCTGGGGGTTGGATGGGGCCACAATAGGGGATCAAAGTTTTACATACAAATATATATGAAAAATCTTCTTCTGAAGAACCACTGAGCCAGAAAAGTTGCGATTTACATGAAAGCTATTTGACATAGTGCAGATTCAAGTTTGTTCAAATCATGGCCCTCGGGGGGTAGGATGGGGCCACAAGGGGGTCAAAGTTTTACATACAAATATAGGAAAATCTTCTCAAGAACCATTGGGCCAAAGAAGTTGACATTTACATAAAAGCTTTCTGACATAGTGTAGATTCAAGTTTGCAAAAATCATGGCCTCCAGGGGTAGGTTGGGGCCATAATAGGGACTAAGGTTTTACATGCAAATATATATGGAAAGTCTTCAGATATGGGCCAAGGTGACTCAGGTGAGCGATGTGGCCCATGGGCCTCTTGTTGAACAAGTATTGATTATATATCATACAAGTAAATAATAGACAAACAGATTTCAGACAAAGGTAATTTTATGAAGGTCAAGGTCACGCAGAACATATACCTTACATATGAAAAAAAAAAACCATTTCAACAATATATCAACATTTATTGATCTTTTGGACCAAAGTTTCTCAGGGTCATTTTGGCAAGGCCAAGTTATTGATTATGGTGCGAATCATTTTTCATATAAAGTAGTTCATTGGTTATATGCAGTTCAGGAAGCAACCATCAGTTTTACTGATATTCTTGTTGAAAATTATTTTGATAAGAATTAAGAGTAGAGACCGAGTCGAGACCTGATTCTTGTAAAACCTCTTTCTCTGATTTCAGCCTCCCTTAGATAAGAATTAAGAGTAGAGACCGAGTCGAGACCTGATTCTTGTAAAACCTCTTTCTCTGATTTCAGCCTCCCTTAGATAAGAATTAAGAGTAGAGACCGAGTCGAGACCTGATTCTTGTAAAACCTCTTTCTCTGATTTCAGCCTCCCTTAGATAAGAATTAAGAGTAGAGACCGAGTCGAGACCTGATTCTTGTAAAACCTCTTTCTCTGATTTCAGCCTCCCTTAGCTGACTATGATCCTGTTTATTTCCTGAGGTGTCACTCAGAGAAAAATGACCCAGCGGACGAGATAACTAAAGTCTGGAAGTGTGCTTTTGAGCCTCGTATTGAAGATCCTAGTAAGTGTATAATGAAGTCACAAAATATACTCTGTGAAAATTCATTAACAAATCAATGCATTGTTATGAAAATGTTAAGAATTTACTTCTTGATATCTTTGTTGTAAAATCTTATGACCTTAAAATAATTGATAATGGATAATTGTGAATTACACATTAAGAAATAAATATCATTTTGAAAATACATGAGAGTATGAACAACATTTCTAAATATAGTGACCTGGAAGGGATAGTAATTGTAAAGGTCGTAACCTTGAAGGGATAGTAAAGGTCGTAACCTTAAAGGGATAGTAAAGATCATAACCTTAAAGGGATAGTAAAGGTCGTATTCTTTAAGATATTTTAAAGAATTAAAATGAATCCAGTGGACTCAAACAAGTCATTTTCTGTAAGTAATAACAATTGTATACTTTTTTCTGCATACTTATGTGAAGTTATTTGAGAGAAATATATTGAATAGATCTAGTCCCCTTGTTTTGATTTGCTGATGTTCTAGGAGAAAATATTTCTGTATTGCAATGTAAAGGAACTCGTAATAAAATGAAATGAAAATGGAGTATATATGTATCTTGACAGTCTTCAAATCAAATTGGATTTAAAATTTTGTGTAAAGAAACAATTGGCCTAATTTTTCAAGTCCCGTGTTTGTATAGATAAGACGACCAATATGTTGGCTACGTGCGGGGGACAGAAGGTGTGCCTAATTGACTGTAACACGGGGAAGGTGATGAAACGCTACAGAGATGACAATAAATACGAGGTACGTTGTTCATCTTTCAAAAAATCACACTCCGAGAAAACTTATTTGTTGATTCAACATAACTGATTTGTGGAAGTTTTTCAAATGTTTTAACGTCATATCAAAACATTTCTGAAATTTTAGAATTTATATTTTTTTATGTAAAAGTAAATTTATATATATATACATACATACAATACACACATAGGAAAACATTTCTGATATTTTAGAAATTTTCAAATTTAATGATTTTTTTTTTATGTAAAAGTAAATTTAGATATATACATACATACAATACACACACATACTACCACAGTACTGTTTTCACAAAGTCATTTTTTGTTCTTTTTTTAAGTGCTTCTACACCTTAGCATGGACGACAGTTCAACTTAAAAACAGCAAGCAGGAAAAGACTAACTTGTTGGCTGTAGCAGGTACTGGTCATGCTTTTGTAACTCACTCTCTGGAAATTTTCTAGTTTAGATTATTAGACTAAATATTATCAAACTAAATGTTATTATTGTTTGACAATAATCTAATAATAATAATTTTTTTCTAGTTTTAATGTCGAGACTTAATGTACACACATTTCAAAAGTTCTAAAAATGTTGGCTAATAAGATTAAAGGCCACGGTTTTTTAATTTCTTGGTTTACGGATTTTTTTTTTTTTAATTAGGGTAGGTCGGGAAAAATAAAAATAAAATAAACATTTTTAATATATATATTTGTTTTCAATGAATCATTAACATCATTTCATGAGTACAAATAAACAAAACATGTATTAGATATTAGATAAAGAATTCTTTTGAGTGACTAGTATGCTATGAATTTGAAAAAAAAAATGCAATTTCAAATTCAGTGTGTAAGTATTATCTGTTACACTTTGGTAAAACATAAGCTGAGAAAATGTGTAAGGTCATATCACTTTGATGTAAAGTACCTAGTATTTATACTATGCTGTTCAGTGATTCTGAATGGTGTAACTCAAAGAGAGCCAGACAACTGTAAAACTATGACCTGTATAATGACTGACGTCATGGAAACATGATTTATGTGATTTTGTCTTGTGTTTCTTTTGCAGGAATTGTAATTGTGTCAAGGTCATCATCTAAATAAAAAAAAAAAACTTTGGTGCCTAGCTATATTGAGTGTATGAGTGTAAAAGTCTCTACCGAGATTTTGAAATTCTTGGTCGTCAAGTCAGTGCTTCCAGCTCCAAGATGTTGCTGATCTTATCGTGAATATGCATTGATTGTTTAAAAATTGTCTTCCCTGCTCCATAACATCTACCAAACAAACCGACATCATAGTAATATTGAGCATAGAGACCTCTTTCTTCCGAAATTGTTGAACTCATGGCCCCTGACCTTGGTTAAGGACCCTGTCACCAGTAGTGATGAGGCTCTATGGATCCTGTCTACAGTAGTGGTGAGGCTCTGTGGATCCTGTCTACAGTAGTAGTGAGGCTCTATGGATCCTGTCTACAGTAGTAGTGAGGCTCTATGGATCCTGTCTACAGTAGTGGTGAGGCTCTATGGACCCTGTCTACAGTAGTGATGAGGCTCTATGGATCCTGTCTACAGTAGTAGTGAGGCTCTATGGATCCTGTCTACAGTAGTGATGAGGCTCTATGGATCCTGTCTACAGTAGTAGTGAGGCTCTATGGATCCTGTCTACAGTAGTAGTGAGGCTCTATGGATCCTGTCTGCAGTAGTAGTGAGGCTCTATGGATCCTGTCTACAGTAGTGATGAGGCTCTATGGATCCTGTCTACAGTAGTGATGAGGCTCTATGGATCCTGTCTACAGTAGTGGCGAGGCTCTATGGATAGTTTAGTGAAAAAATACAAAAGATATTTTTTTACATTTGAACATACATGAGGCTTCTACAAAAGTTATGAAACTTTTAATCTTTCGATCAGGGATGGGGCTACATGGCTTATAAGCTGAAAATACTTTACTTCTGAACATATCAGTCATACTAATAGTTCTGAACATATCAGTCATACTAATACTGAACATATCAGTCATACTAATACTAAACATATCAGTCATACTAATACTGAACATATCAGTCATACTAATACTGAACATATCAGTCATACTAATAGTCCTGAACATATCAGTCATACTAATATACCTAACATATCAGTCATACTAATACTGAACATATCAGTCATACTAATACTGAACATATCAGTCATACTAATATACCTAACATATCAGTCATACTAATATACCTAACATATCAGTCATACTAATACTCCTGAACATATCAGTCATACTAATACTCCTGAACATATCAGTCATACTAATATACCTAACATATCAATCATACTAATACTGAATATATCAGTCATACTAATACTGAACATATCAGTCATACTAATACTGAACATATCAGTCATACTAATACTAAACATATCAGTCATACTAATATACCTAACATATCAGTCATACTAATATACCTAACATATCAGTCATACTAATACTGAACATATCAGTCATACTAATACTAAACATATCAGTCATACTAATATACCTAACATATCAGTCATACTAATATACCTAACATATCAGTCATACTAATATACCTAACATATCAGTCATACTAATACTGAATATATCAGTCATGCTAATACTGAACATATCAGTCATACTAATAATCCTGAACATATCAGTCATACTAATACTGAATATATCAGTCATGCTAATACTGAACATATCAGTCATGCTAATACTGAACATATCAGTCATACTAATATACCTAACATATCAGTCATACTAATACTGAACATATCAGTCATACTAATACTAAACATATCAGTCATACTAATACTGAACATATCAGTCATACTAATACTGAATATATCAGTCATACTAATACTAAACATATCAGTCATACTAATATACCTAACATATCAGTCATACTAATACTAAACATAACAGTCATACTAATATACCTAACATATCAGTCATACTAATACTCCTGAACATATCAGTCATACTAATATACCTAACATATCAGTCATACTAATACTAAACATATCAGTCATACTAATATACCTAACATATCAGTCATACTAATACTCCTGAACATATCAGTCATACTAATATACCTAACATATCAGTCATACTAATACTCCTGAACATATCAGTCATACTAATACTGAACATATCAGTCATACTAATACTAAACATATCAGTCATACTAATATACCTAACATATCAGTCATACTAATACTAAACATATCAGTCATACTAATATACCTAACATATCATTCATACTAATATACCTAACATATCAGTCATACTAATATACCTAACATATCAGTCATACTAATCCTGAATATATCAGTCATACTAATATTGAACATATCAGTCATACTAATATACCTAACATATCAGTCATACTAATACTAAACATATCAGTCATACTAATACTGAACATATCATTCATACTAATATACCTAACATATCAGTCATACTAATACTGAACATATCAGTCATACTAATACTGAACATATCAGTCATACTAATACTAAACATATCAGTCATACTAATACTGAACATATCAGTCATACTAATACTAAACATATCAGTCATACTAATATACCTAATATATCAGTCATACTAATATACCTAACATATCAGTCATACTAATATTGAACATATCAGTCATACTAATATACCTAACATATCAGTCATACTAATACTGAACATATCAGTCATGCTAATACTGAACATATCAGTCATACTAATATACCTGACATATCAGTCATACTAATATACCTAACATATCAGTCATACTAATACTGAACATATCAGTCATACTAATACTGAACATATCAGTCATGCTAATACTGAACATATCAGTCATACTAATATACCTGACATATCAGTCATACTAATATACCTAACATATCAGTCATACTAATACTGAACATATCAGTCATACTAATATACCTAACATATCAGTCATACTAATACTGAACATATCAGTCATACTAATATACCTGACATATCAGTCATACTAATATACCTAACATATCAGTCATACTAATACTGAACATATCAGTCATACTAATACTAAACATATCAGTCATACTAATACTGAATATATCAGTCATGCTAATACTGAACATATCAGTCATACTAATAATACTGAACATATCAGTCATACTAATATACCTGACATATCAGTCATACTAATACTGAACATATCAGTCATACTAATACTGAACATATCAGTCATACTAATACTGAACATATCAGTCATACTAATACTGAACATATCAGTCATACTAATACTGAATATATCAGTCATACTAATATACCTAACATATCAGTCATACTAATAATACTGAACATATCAGTCATACTAATATACCTAACATATCAGTCATACTAATATACCTAACATATCAGTCATACTAATAGTTCTGAACATATCAGTCATACTAATACTGAACATATCAGTCATACTAATAGTCCTGAACATATCAGTCATACTAATACTGAACATATCAGTCATACTAATACTGAACATATCAGTCATACTAATACTCCTGAACATATCAGTCATACTAATACTGAACATATCATTCATACTAATACTGAACATATCAGTCATACTAATACTAAACATATCAGTCATACTAATATACCTAACATATCAGTCATACTAATATACCTAACATATCATTCATACTAATATACCTAACATATCAGTCATACTAATAATCCTGAATATATCAGTCATACTAATACTGAACATATCAGTCATACTAATAGTCCTGAACATATCAGTCATACTAATATACCTAACATATCAGTTATACTAATACTCCTGAACATATCAGTCATACTAATACTGAACATATCAGTCATACTAATACTGAACATATCAGTCATACTAATACTGAACATATCAGTCATACTAATACTGAACATATCAGTCATACTAATACTGAATATATCAGTCATACTAATACTGAACATATCAGTCATACTAATACTGAACATATCAGTCATACTAATAGTCCTGAACATATCAGTCATACTAATACTGAACATATCAGTCATACTAATACTCCTGAACATATCAGTCATACTAATATACCTAACATATCAGTCATACTAATAATCCTGAACATATCAGTCATACTCGGCACACAAGTTACTTATGAACAGATGTTGTAACCTTAAATGAAGGTCATTTGAGAGAAGTCTTTGAAAAAGTTTTAAATGTTTATCCCAAAACATTGCTTAGTGATAGATATTAGAAATTAGACTTGACACTTGCTGCTTATGATCTAATAGTTTGCTATGACTTGAACCTTATTTATTTTGGCCATTTTCAAGGACACTGGTTAAAATGTATGAAGTATTTGTTGTAGACAAACTCTTTAATGGCAAGACATCAGAAGCTCCAATCTGATTAAAACCAGATCCTGAGATCCGCTCACTTAGATCGCTACACTAGGATCTGACGTAACCCCATAGGGGGTCATGTCCACATGACCTTTCGCTTGGAATATTCATGAGAACTATCAGCCAGTCAGATTGCGCCATACAGACAATGATGGCTATTTAGTCGGTTCCTGGCAATTCGTAAACAAATTGCTGTAATCTCTCTCCCACGAAGTTTATTCCACACTGTAAAGTTGTATATTCTCGCATAACGAATTTTAAACTTTCGCAATAATGCCTAATCTATTCCGTTCATTCAAACAACGAAACGTACGATATGAAATATACCCAAATTAAATTAATTGTGAATTCAGATTTATGTATGAATAGGGACGGGTACGAATTGAATAGTTTTCAGGATGGTTTACTTAAATAATGCAAGGAATATAACGCCAGTCGACATAAACGGTACATTGTGACGTCGCATCTAGCTGCGATATGTTTTCTTTCAAACCAAACAATTGCAGCCATTTTCCTTGAATTGTGAAGTTTTTTAACGTTTGAATGAAAGAAAACCCACAGAGAATACAGACGTTGTTTAAATTGCATGTTTTGACAGGTGTGCAGTCGTCTGTCAAACGCGCAGCCATTTTTATGTTTTTGCATCTCTAACGTAAATAATGACGCAAAGGTTCATGGGAGAAAAATTATCGTTGGTATAAATCGACAGGGTCAATTTGATTGGCTTAACGAAAGGTCATGCGGACGTGACCCTATATGGGGTTACGTCAGATCCTAGTGTAGCGATCTAAGTGAGCGGATCTCAGGATCTGGTTTTAATCAGATTGTCAGAAGCTCATACCGAGCACAAATGTTGCCTAGGACCAGAAAGTATATATGACCTTGGCTGTTGGCCAAGATCTTGATCACTCCCAAAAAGTACAAACGTTTTTCAAGGTCGTAATAATGAAATGGAGAGACATCAAAAGAAATAAACATACTTTTCAACCACTTAATCTGAGGACATCTGCAAAGTAGTTCTCCGCCCACTGACCTTTTGTTTCAATCTGTTTGTAATTTATAGTACCCAGTAATAGATGAAAATGAGATCTACTCCACGGGCTTGTAATCTGTAGTACCCAGTAATAGATGAAAATGAGATCTATTCCACAGGCTTGTAATCTGTTGTACTCCGTAATAATAATGAAATCTACTTAACAGGTCAGAGTGCAGACATCCGGTTGATCCACCCCTCACAGTTCGTGATGTATGCTACACTAGAAGGTCACAGAAAGTATGTCAGCTGCTTGACCTTTCACCCCAAACAACCCACAATCCTTTTTAGTAAGTTCTCTTTCTGTAAACTTTGTTACTGATTGTGATCGTTATTTCTGTCGTACTTTTGCGTTTTTAGGGATGAATGTCGAGAGAGATGTTATCACGAGCCTGGTGTTGGCATCACACTTACAGGGGAAATCTCTAACTTTGGCTATATGAACCGAGGGGGCTTTGAAATTTCACATCTGGATTCCCCATGACCAAACCTTTCATTTGGTACCAAGACTATTTACCTAGTGACCTTTACCTTTGGCTTTGACCTTCTTTTCAAAACTCCAACATTAGCTACATGTGTATATATTTTGAACCAAGTAGAGTCATGCTTCCTGGCAAGAATTATTATCTTCTGACAACTCTTGGCCTTAGTTGTTTTTTTTTATGCCCCCGAGATTGAAGATCGGGGGTCATATTGTTTTTGTCCTGTCTGTCATTCTGTAATTTCTGTCATTATACCCCCCGCAACAAGTTGTGGGGGGGTATACTGGAATCGGGTTGTCCGTCTGTCTGTCCGTCCGTCTGTAGACGCAATGGTTTCCGGGCTCTAAAGCATTATCCTTTCCACCTACCATCACCATATCATATATATGGACTACCCATGGGATGAAGATGTTCCCTATCGATTTTGGGGTCAAAAGGTCAAAGGTCAAGCGCACTGGACATCGAAGTAACAATATGGTTTCCCGGCTCTAAAGCGTTATCCTTTCCACCTACAGTCACCATATCATACATATGGACTACCCATGGGATGAAGATGTTCCCTATCGATTTTGGGGTCAAAAGGTCAAAGGTCATGCACTGGACATCGAAGTAGCAATATGGTTTCCGGGCTCTAAAGCGTTATCCTTTCCACCTACAGTCACCATATCATACATATGGACTACCCATGGGATGAAGATGTTCCCTATCGATTTTGGGGTCAAAAGGTCAAAGGTCACGTGCACTGGACATCGAAGTAGCAATATGGTTCGGTTTGTCATGCCATTTGTTTTTACACTTAGAAAAGAGGTAGTTTATACCTATTACCAACACCCTTTGGGAGATTGGGGTAAGCGGGGGGGTATTCTTAGTGAGCATTGCTCACAGTACCTCTTGTTCTGTCTGAAACTTTAACCTTGCTAATAACTTTTGAACAGTAAGTGATAGAGCTTTGATATTTCACATGAGTATTCCTTGTGACAAGACCTTTCCGTTGGTATTGAATCTTTTGACCTTGACATTTGACCTATTTTTAATTTGTTTTTACTTTGGTCATAACTTCTAAATGGTAAATATTAGAGCTTTCATATTTTACATGATCATTTCTTTTGACAAGATCTTTCTACTGGTACCAAGATATTTGCCCTTGTGACCTTGGCCATCTTCGGAATTGGCCATTACAGAGCTGCCAAGCCTCACGATTTTGGCGTAAGGCTTACGATTTTAGGGCCGAAAATACGTCTTACGATTTCACTGTATATCTTCCGATTTTCGCTTATTTGACATTTCGAAAGTTTTAGAGCTGTCCGTCATTGGTTTTTACTTTTATAATAAACAAGCTGTAGTCATTACTACGTTTGTTTGCATAGTCTATATCTATACAGAGTCTTAATCATTTTAATGCTTTGAAATAAACAATATGGCAGCTTCTACTAAACGTAAAGCATGTGTTGGTGGAAATAACAACAATACTCCCCCAAAGAAGAAAACTTAATGGAGCTAGAAATTCAAAGAACAATATGCAAGTACGCTGTAAACATCTAATCCTTTCAAAGTCAGAAAGGAGGAGTTTGTATAAGTGTACAATCTGTTTGACAAACTTCAACATTTCTCGCGGCGGGGAAAATGACATAAAAAAAAACCTTGCCAGAATAACTGATTCAGTAACTAAAATTATATTTAAAAAGGCTTGCCAGAATAACTGACACAGTAACTGTAAAATTATATATTATACTAATGTAACAATATTTTTTTACACAAGTTTTAGAAAGTAAAATCAATAAAAGATGTATTTGATCTTTTGCAATTGTAAAATGCATAACAATTAGTATGTCTAAATTCATTAAATTTGGATGTGAAATGTGCCTAAAATTGCTCAGGTTACATATTTATTCATAAAAGATCTCCAGCGGCAGGGGAGCCGCCTAGGCCCCCGCCTTACTATTTTCCATTTTATAATGTTGGCCGCTCTGCCATTATCAGGGGCATTTGTGTTTCACAAACACATCTTGTTTTAAGAAAGGTTTTATGTATTAACACTGCTGTAATAAGGTTTTATGTATTAACACTGCTGTAATAAGGTTTTATGTATTAACACTGCTGTAATAAGGTACACGATGACATAAAATGAAGAAGAGGTATCCAATCATATAAAAGAAAATGATTTTCTCAATTTTTTCCACAGGACAAGATAAATGGTAGGTCACTTAAAATGGCCTGAAGAGGGGCAGAAAAATTCAAATATCTTGTAAATTAGCAATACTCAGTTACTTTTATCAGTTACAACTTATTCTCAGAGCTTTTTAGCTCACCTGAACCAAAGGCTCAAGTGAGCTTTTCTGATCAAGAGTTGTCCGTCGGCGTCGTAAACTTTTCACATTTTAGACTTCTTCTCAAGAACCGCTGGGCCAATTTCAACCCAACTTGCCACAAAGCATCCTTGAGTGAAGGGCTTTCAAGTTTGTTCAAATGAAAGGCTATTTCCCTTTCAAAGGGGTGATAATCACAAAAATAGGGTGGGGTCATTTAAAAATCTTCTTCTCAAGATCCAGTGGGCCAGAAAAGCTGAAATTTACATGAAAGCTTCCTGACATAGTGCAGATTCAAGTCTATTCAAATCATGGCCCCCAGGGGTTGGATGGGGCCACAATAGGGGATCAAAGTTTTACATGTACATACTAATATATAGGATAAATCTTTAAAAATCTTCTTCTCAAGAACCACTGAGCCAGAATAGCTGAGATGTACATGAAAGCTTCCTGACATAATGCAGATTCAAGTTTGTTCAAATTATGGCCCCCGAGGGTTGGATGGGGCCACAATAGGGGATCAAAGTTTTACATACAAATATATAGGAAAAATCTTCTTCTCAAGAACCACTGAGCCAGAAAAGCTGAGATTTACATTAAAGCTTCCTGACATAATGCAGATTCAAGTTTGTTCAAATCATGGCCCCCGGGGGTTGGATAGGGCCACAATAGGGGATCAAAGTTTTACATAGAAATATATAGGATAAATCTTTAAAAATCTTCTCAAGAACCACTAAGCCAGAAAAGCTGATATTTACATGAAAGCTTTCTGACATATTTCAGATTTCAGTTTGTTAAAAATCATGGCCCCCAGGGGTAGGATGGGGTCACAAGGGGGGGGGGGATCAAAGTTTTGCATACAAATATATAGGGAAAATCTTTAAATATGAGCCAAGGTGACTCGGGTGAGCGATGTAGCCCTTGGGCCTCTTGTTTTAGCATGTCGCCGCCAACGGTCCACTGGTGTCGGGGATTTTTTTGCCAAGTTCTGAAAACCTTTTATTCACAGTGATTTTGTTATACTGAAGACCATAGTCAGTACTTTATTTTTATTATATTCAAGTGACAGACTAAATTGATATTCTACTATAATGCCATTGATTCCACTGAAATTGAAATCCCCAATAATTCAAGTTTCTCGAAACCAAGTTCTAGCGTTTAATGTTAAGACTGTAAATATGAGAGAATCATGTGACCATCATCCATATGTTTCGTAGCTGAAAATACAAGCACATATGACACTGCATTGACTCGCATCTGTATCGCCTAATTTATTTAAATGATGACAAGAATTTAAAGTCTTCGGGGGCCAATAATTAGCACTTCATCAATGCCATTCATCAGTTAGTCATTTATAAAGTGTGAAGCCAGATTGACTGTGGAGGATTTTTTAGCCGAGTTGCAACGAAGTTGAACTCGGCTATTGGTTTGGTGGTGCGGGCGGGTGGGTGGGCGTTTGGGCATCAACAATTGGTTTCCGGATGATAACTCGAAAATTTTACAATCTAATCAAATGAAACTTTGATATATTGTTGGGTACCAGGTAAGGAAGACCCCTATTAATTTTGGAGAAAAATGGTCAAAGGTCAAGGTCACAGTGACCGAAAATTTCAGAAAAATTTGGTTTCCGGATGATAACTCAGAAAGTTTAAATCAGAATCAAATGAAACTTTGATATATTGTTGGGTACCAGGTAAGGAAGACCCCTATTGATTTTGGATAAAAATGGTCAAAGATCAAGGTAACAGTGCCCGAAAATAGAAAAGAAAATTTCAGAAAAATTTGGTTTCCAGATGATTACTCAGAAAGTTTAAATCCAAATCAAATAAAACTTTGATATATTGTTGGGTACCAGGTAAGGAAGACCCCTATTGATTTTGGAGAAAATAGGTCACAGGTCAGGGTCACAGTGACCGAATATAGAATGAAAATTTCAGAAATAATTATTTGGTTTCCGGATGATAACTCAGAAAGTTTAAATCCAAATCAAATGATACTTAAAGATATTGTAATGTACCAGGTAAGGAAGATCCCCTATTGATTTTGGAGAAAATAGGTCAAAGGTCAAGGTCACAGTGACCGAAAATAGATTTAAAATTCTAAAATATTTTGGTTTCCGGATGATAACTCGAAATTTTTTAATTTGAATCAAATGAAACTTGGATATATTGTTGGATACAAGCAAAGCAAGGCCCTTATTGATTTTGGAGAAAAAAGGTCAAAGGTCAAGGTCACAGTGATCAAAAATAGATTGAAAACTTCAGACAAATATGGTTTCTGGACAGTAACTCGAAAAGTTTAAAACTGAAATTAGTTCTTCACAATTATAAATATGCCACATCATTCCTGACTTTACAATGTATCCCATGCAACTCGGCTTATGCACCTCTGGGTGCATATATTGATTTTTTTCAATATTTTGCCTTTCATATTTTAAGGTGGCAGCAGTGATAGAAAGATTATCATGTGGGACATCGGAATTCCGGACATGAGAGACTATAATGTACTGTACAAGTAAGTATCATGTATTGTACAAGTAAGTATAATATTGTACAAGTAAGTATAATATTGTACAAGTAAGTATCATGTATTGTACAAGTATAATGTATTGTACAAGTAAGTATAATATTGTACAAGTATAATATTGTACAAGTAAGTATAATACTGTACAAGTAAGTATAATATTGTACAAGTATAATATTGTACAAGTATAATATTGTACAAGTAAGTATAATACTGTACAAGTAAGTATAATATTGTACAAATAAGTATCATGTATTGTACAAATAAGTATAATACTGTACATGTAAGTGACTTTTATGTACTGTACAAGTACAAGAAAATCTCTCAAATTAATTTTTCTCAAGAAATTCCATATAAGCATTATGCATGCTCCATTCAAGTCCCCTCTGTCTGTATCGTTTTAAGCTGTATTGTATTTGTAATGGAATAAAAGGAGAAGCTGATATTGGATCAGCCTGATGCCAGATTTTTTATCTACTTGATTTACATTCCAATTATAAGATATTGTGTTTTATTACATTTTTAACAGTGAAATACTATAATCTAATCGTTTGATATAAATGATATTTTAACAGTGAAATACTATAATCTAACCATTGATATAAATGATATTTTAACAGTGAAATACTATAATCTTCACTGTTTGATATAAATTATATTTTAACAGTGAAATACTATAATCTAACCATTTGATATAAATGATATTTTAACAGTGAAATACTATAATCTTAACTGTTTGATATAAATTATATTTTAACAGTGAAATACTATAATCTAATCGTTTGATATAAATGATATTTTAACAGTGAAATACTATAATCTAACCATTTGATATAAATGATATTTTAACAGTAAAATACTATAATCTTAACTGTTTGATATAAATTATATTTTAACAGTGAAATACTATAATCTAATCGTTTGATATAAATGATATTTTAACAGTGAAATACTATAATCTAACCATTTGATATAAATGATATTTTAACAGTGAAATACTATAATCTTAACTGTTTGATATAAATTATATTTTCACAGTGAAATACTATAATCTAATCGTTTGATATAAATGATATTTTCACAGTGTGAATACTATAATCTTAACTGTTTGATATAAATGATATTTTCACAGTGTGAATACTATAATCTTAACTGTTTGATATAAATGATATTTTCACAGTGTGAATACTATAATCTTAACTGTTTGATATAAATGATATTTTCACAGTGAAATACTATAATCTTAACTGTTTGATATAAATGATATTTTCACAGTGAAATACTATAATCTTAACTGTTTGATATAAATGATATTTTCACAGTGAAATACTATAATCTTAACTGTTTGATATAAATGATATTTTCACAGTGAAATACTATAATCTTAACTGTTTGATATAAATGATATTTTCACAGTGAAATACTATAATCTTAACTGTTTGATATAAATGATATTTTCACAGTGAAATACTATAATCTTAACTGTTTGATATAAATGATATTTTCACAGTGAAATACTATAATCTTAACTGTTTGATATAAATGATATTTTCACAGTGAAATACTATAATCTTAACTGTTTGATATAAATGATATTTTAACAGTGAAATACTATAATCTTAACTGTTTGATATAAATGATATTTTCACAGTGTGAATACTATAATCTTAACTGTTTGATATAAATGATATTTTCACAGTGTGATACTATAATCTTAACTGTTTGATATAAATGATATTTTCACAGTGAAATACTATATAAATGATATTTTCACAGTGAAATACTATAATCTTAACTGTTTGATATAAATGATATTTTCACAGTGAAATACTATAATCTTAACTGTTTGATATAAATGATATTTTCACAGTGAAATACTATAATCTAACTGTTTGATATAAATGATATTTTAACAGTGAAATACTATAATCTTAACTGTTTGATATAAATGATATTTTCACAGTGAAATACTATAATCTTAACTGTTTGATATAAATGATATTTTCACAGTGTAATACTATAATCTTAACTGTTTGATATAAATGATATTTTAACAGTGAAATACTATAATCTTAACTGTTTGATATAAATGATATTTTCACAGTGTAATACTATAATCTTAACTGTTTGATATAAATGATATTTTCACAGTGAAATACTATAATCTTAACTGTTTGATATAAATGATATTTTCACAGTGAAATACTATAATCTTAACTGTTTGATATAAATGATATTTTCACAGTGAAATACTATAATCTTAACTGTTTGATATAAATTATATTTTCACAGTGAAATACTATAATCTTAACCGTTTGATATAAATTATATTTTAACAGTGAAATACTATAATCTTAACCGTTTGATATAAATTATATTTTCACAGTGAAATACTATAATCTTAACTGTTTGATATAAATGATATTTTCACAGTGAAATACTATAATCTTAACTGTTTGATATAAATGATATTTTCACAGTGAAATACTATAATCTTAACCGTTTGATATAAATTATATTTTCACAGTGAAATACTATAATCTTAACTGTTTAATATAAATGATATTTTCACAGTGAAATACTATAATCTTCACTGTTTGATATAAATGATATTTTCACAGTGTGAAAATAACAACTGATTGTGACGTCATGTTATGTATTCCTATAAGATTTATAATAAACATGTTCAAAAGCCAAAAAAATTTAATAAACAGAAAATTCAATGCTTTGTTGTTGGATGTGGGATTTATTTAACTCGTAAGACAGGAATTTTTTTTTTTTTTCACTCGTGCTTCACAATTGTGAAAATATTTTTCAAAAATCCTGTCTTTCTCGTGAAATAAATTCTATATTCACCTACAAAGCATTGAAGACCCTCTATTAATTGTCATTAGATGCGTCAACTGTATCATTTAATTGTCACTGACACGCAACATTTCAGGAAACTGCATGTGCTTCAAGCCCCAGACACCGACGCCCTGAATCTGGTGCTGAGCATGCCCAGCCAAACCCTGCTGGCCGGGTGTGAGGACTCCTGTTATGGTTGGAAGGCAGACAGATTGGACAAAATATCTAAGTATCAATTTTTTTAATGGAATTCTGACCTGTATAAATGATATTTAAGATATTGTCATTTCTTGCACAGTTTTAATCATGAAGTTTATAAATGATTTTTATGGAATCAAACTAGTTGTTTAATTTTCTTTTAATGCACACATTGTGTACTGTATATTATTGTTTTCTTATTTTATTAAGTATTGAATTTCACAAATTTTCTTTTAAATGAATGTTTTTTACACCATGAACATGTAATGTAAAACATACTCGTAAGTCCTACTGCAGAAAAAAATCTAGGCATTTGATTGAATGACAAGCCAAGAATATGAGGCCATATACCCTGCCAAGAACACCTGGGATACAAAATGGCTTTGATAGATCAATATACTTAATTGCTTTGTAAAATAAACATTATTTTTTCACTCTGTAGTAGAACATATTTGTTATATGGATTCTTGGCAGGATTTATGGACTCGCATTCCTTGTCAGACAAAGTATATATTCTGACAGGGAATGTGAGTCCATATACCCTGCCAAGAATCCATATAACTAATATCTGCAAAAGATCTTTGCTAAAATCCTGCTTTGATGCTTTTCCAGGGACCCTGATTATCACTTCTACCTGCCCAAAGTATCCAATGATACTGAGAGCAATGCCAGCACAGATCGGGAGACAGTGGACGGATTAACTGCCCTACAGAATGGCAATGTTGGTATGTGAATCATCAAACATTGTACAAAAACAAGAATTCAGTCATCCACATCAGTATGTAAATCATCAAACATTGTACAAAAACAAGAATTTAGTCGTGATTGTCTTTAGCATTGCTTTTTACCGAGTCTGTAAAATTGTTCTACCAATCTTTGTGGGTTTTATATGTCTGTCTAAGATGGACTGTTTTATTTTATGGTGTTCATGTCCGTCCATCTGTCTGTTAGGGTTTTTTGTGTCTGGCTCATAACTTAAATACTACAAGGCCTAGAATCATCAACTTTTTCAGCTGATGCATCTTGGGTATAAGGTGCTTCACACTTTAATGACCTTTAATTAAGATGATAAGACCAAATATAGCAAAGCCCTGGGTTTTTTATTTGCTGTTTTGTTTTTTTTCTTCATTTGTCATTGCCCCAGTTAAATGACCATGCCCTTTTTTTTTCAATTTCAATTCATTATTAAAACTTATAATGTAATCCAAGGGCTAGGCAGCTGTCAAACAGAAAAGAACATAATTAACAGTTTTTTATGATGATCTTAGAATCTCATCAAATCTGGAACAGATGGTGAGATGTCAAAATCATTGATTTTTGTGGTCTTGAATACAAAAGAGCCCCACATCATGTCAGCCTCTATAGATGGCGGGAATTTCAATTTTTATCATTTTCAAATTAGTTCTGAAGCTTATTTAGGCCATATATCAACAGAATTCTGAAGCTTATTTGGCTGTATATCAACAGAATAGTATAAAAAATAAATTCATATAACTAATCTTGTCATTTATCATGTAACAATTTTTGAGGTTGCCTTCCCCTTTATTAAGGCACATGATATCAGCATCTATCAATCAAGTGTCAGGTATTCTAATCGTCCTGTGATTTTTGTGATTTTTCTATTGCTGGCAGCAACCATCATATCAGCAGTGTTTGAGACCAATGCTTTTTTTAGTATTCCAAATTAAAACTTGTTTTAATTTTTAATCTCAGGGACCAAGTGTGTTGGAGATGACATTATCAGCATTTGGAATGTCAAGGAGCAACTGCTATCCAAAGAAAATCAAAAGACAGACAGAAGGAAGGTCAAGACAATCGGGGTCAAACCGACAGCTCTTCTCCACTACACCAAACAGGAAGTGGACTACATCAATGTGGGGGCAACTGGTGGTAAAGTGTACAGGATGATTATGTTTGTAGAGAGTTGGAATTAATGTGGATGTGCTGCATTTTGATAGGAGAAAAGTGTCGGATAGATGTTGTGAAAGAAAGAAAATACAGACATTGGGTGGAGCATCCTGTCTCCTGTACCAGTACAATGTATCAATATGATAATATGAAATCGACCCCCCCCCCCATGTATTTATTTCTGGAATAGCCCTAATATGAAATCTATGAAAAGCACATTTTTGGTTGCACCATATACACTAAATGTGATGGTTGCACCATCTTCATGCATGTGCATTTTATGCCTTTATTACACAGCAAATTCTCTCTGAAATTTGTAAAATGCATTTCTGGTGAATTTGAACGTTGTTTTTTTTTATATATATATTTTGTGAATCTTCAGTAAATTGGGTCATCATTGAAAAAAATATTTGTTTGATATACTCCGACCCATATTTTTCAAGGTGGGTAAGTAGGGTGGTAATTTTAATATATTTTTTGTGTCATAAAAAATTTCTGATGTTTTCATTTTAAACACTGCCAGACAGAATAGAATGTAAAGCAATTATTTTGTACAGTTATGTATGATATACGTAACTCTTGCACCGTCTCCTGAGATTTTCACAGGACATTTTTTATTCATCACGGATGAAGACCTCTACAGATGTAAACAAATTAACATCCCTTTTTATTACCACCAATCAATTCTCCTATTTAAAAACTCAGAAATGCTTTGTGGTTTGACATTTGTTAAAACTGTATGATCCGATGTTCATGTATTATTTTTGTACATAATTACTTTCAAGCAGATTAATTAGTGTTAAAAGTTATTAACTTTTCCTTAATTACATGCTTGAAAACATTTGCATGTAAAAGAAAACAGCGAGAAGATTATTTAGAAAGTAAATATAGTGTGATACACAGAAATCATCCGGAACACCTCGGGCCTTTCACCAAAAACACAATAAAATAAATCATGATTTTAATTTTAGTAGCATGGCTTTCAAACATTTGTACACAAACACAATCAGGCCTCCATGGGGGGAATTTGTAGCTTCTTGCTCTATTTTGTTGGTACATAATGTGATAATTTGTAGCTTCTTGCTCTATTTTGTTGGTACATAATTTGGTAATTTGGAGCAGTGATGTGGTATATTTGATCACTTATATAAGAAATGTTTGAAAAGTCCCCGGATTAACAAATGGTCGGTATCAAAGTGAAAGTAGAACTGAAAATAATGTTTTACACTTTTTGTGAGTCACCCAAAGGACAATTTGAATTTTAAAAAATCCTGAAAAACAACTTTGCCTAATTAAAAAAGTGGCTTAAGGTTTTAAACTAATATGGAGAATGTCTATTTTCCAGGAAACAAGAAACAATTTAAAATTTCAAAGTGCGAAAAAAATATAATTGGGTCGAGGCAAATTTGGTAGGTTGGTCAGAGTTCATCAAACAAATCGATTTTAAATTTAAACCTTGTGTATTTCTAGGTTTGATGGTGGTAGGTGATGACAGTGGTAATCTGAGGTTGTACAATGTGGAAGAGCTCACTAACAGAAAATCAAGGTCATGTGATGACATACTGCAGCCCTCCAGGGTAAGTCTCAAAATTTGAATGTCTTATCCCTAAAGTAAGAGCTCACTAACAGGAAATCATGGTCATGTGATAACATAATGCAGCCTTCCAGGGTAAGTCTCAAAATTTGAATATGTCTTATCCCTAAACTAAGAGCTCACTAACAGGAAATCAAGGTCATGTGATAACATATTGCAGTCTTCCAGGGTAGTCTCAAAATTTGAATATGTCTTATCCCTAATCTTCAGTATTTTGAAACTGTGGATATTACAACCTGCTTTTGGCGATGTTTTGCAGTTTACAACACAATATTACATTTCCAATGTCTTGCCTTCCATATTTTTACCACTATTGAAATGATAGCCATTTCCTCGTGAATGTGAACAATGTGCGTATGAATCTTGATAAATATAGTATGATTATTTCAACAGCTGGATATATTCCAATAGAAATGATAGTTAAATGTAAATATAGAAAATAATGAATTTCATTTTTGAAAATACATGCGGGTATGAACAGCAACGCCTTATGCTGGCATACTTTTTAGCTCACCTGAGCTAAAAGTTCAAGTGAGCTTTTCTGATCACCCATATTCCGGCGTCCGTCTTTAAACTTATAACATTATTTACTTCTTCTCAAAAATCACTGGGCCAATTTCAACCAAAGTTAGCACAAAGCATCCTTTGGTAAAGGGAATTCTAAGTTGTTAAAATTAAGGGCCAGGCCACCTTCCAAGGGGAGATAATCAAGAAAAGGTAAAAATAGAGTAGGGTCATTAAAAAATCTTTTCAAGAACCACAAAGTTTTACATACAAATATATAGGAAAAATCTTTAAAAATCTTCTTCTCAAGAACCACTGAGCCAGAAAAGCTGAGATTTATATGAAAGCTTTCTGATATAGTGCAGATTCAGGTTTGTTAAATCATGGTCCCCGGGGGTCAGATGGGGCCACAATAGGGGATCAAAGTTTTACATACAAATATATAGGGACAATCTTTAAAAATCTTCTCAAGAACCACTGAGCCAGAAAAGCTGATATTTACATGAAAGCTTCCTGATAAAGTGCAGATTCAGGTTTGTTAAAATGATGGCCCCTGGGGGTCAGATGGGACACAATAGGGGATCAAAGTTTTACATACAAATATATAGGGACAATCTATAAAAATCTTCTTCCCAAGAACCACTGAGCCAGAAAAGCTGATATTTACATGAAAGCTTTCTGACATAGTGCAGATTCAAATTTGTTCAAAGCATGGCCCCTGGGGGTAGGATGGGGCCACAAGGGGGGATCAAAGTTTTACATACAAATATATAGGAAAAATCTTCTCAAGAACCATTGGGCCAAAGAAGTTGACATTTACATGAAAACTTTCTGACATAGTGTAGATTCAAGTTTGCAAAAACCATGGCCTCCGGTGGTAGGTTGGGGCAATAATAGGGACTATGGTTTTACATGCAAATATATATGGAAAGTCTTCTGATATGGACCAAGGTGACAAATAAAAATTTAATGTTTTAATTATCTTCTATAAAAGTTATTTTTATTCCTGCAAGTTAGTTGTAAACAATTTCTTTTTATTGCAGATTTTGGAGTGGCCTGAAGTGAAAGAAGGACCTGTGAAACCATTTTGTCAGAAAGAGGTACATGTATATATATGCCCCCTTCAAAGAAGAGTGGCATATTATTTTACACTGTTGGTATGTGGGTCATTTGGTAGACCACATATTGTCCACTCAATATCTTGAGAACCATTCACTTAATCATAATATTATTTCATATTTGGGTTAGTTATGTGTAGAAGAGGATCCCTACCGATTTTCAGGTTAAGGTAGAGTGTCAATCCGCTCTGGACATAGGAAGACATTGTCCACTCAATATCTTGAGAATCATTAACTTGACAGACATCAAACTTGGTACACCGTAAGGGATAGGTGACCCCTATTGATTTTGAGGTCTTATGGTCTAGGGTCAAACTGGACATGGGAATATACTGTCTGCTCAATATCTAGAGAACCCTTTGCTTGACAGACGTCAAACTTGGAACAGTGGTACATCCTATAGAGAACATGACCCCTATTGATTTTGAGGTCACATGGTCAAAGGTGAATGGTAAACTGAATATGGTCCACTCAATATCTTGAGAACCCTTTGCTCACAGATGACCCCTATTGATTTTGGGTTCACATGATCAAGGGTCAAACAGGACATGGGAATATATTGTCTCCTATATTTTAAGAATCATTTGCTTGATTGACACCAAACTTGGTACACTGGTACAGCATAAGGAGTAGAAGACCCCTATTGATTTTTAGGTCACATGGTCAATCCACTCTGGGCCTAGGAAGATATTGTCCACTCAATATTTTGAATTGTTTTGGCACTACTATCTATCAAATTATGCACGTGTTTAACCGTTAACCATGAGAGGCATATATGTTTTACAAATGTTTCTTGTTGATTTGTTATTTGTTGAGGAAGGGGGGGAGGCTACAGTAGACACTGTTTCTAAAACTTATTGTTATTATTTCTTGATCGTATCCTGTACCGCCACGGTGGCCGGGAGGTTAGAGCATTCACCCCGCATGCGGAAGGCCGGGGTTCGAATCCCAGCCACGACAGACCTAAGTCGTTAAAACAGGTAGTAACAGTTCCATCGCCAAACGCTCGGCATCAGGTGTGAATGTCACGGGCCCTCAGAGATGTCCTTAAAAACGGATGTCTTGTGTCACAGTAGGTGTGGCACACTAAAGAACTCTCACCTCTCAATGGCCTTAAGCGCCGAGCATAGGCCTAAATTTGAAGCCTTTTACCATTCTTGGTGACGTCTCCATATGAGTGAAAAATTCTCGAGTGAGACGTTAAGCAAGATACAATCAATCATACAATTGATGGTATCCTTGGGACTCAAAAACTAGTGATACCCTAAATCTCTGTCAAGTAGTGATACCCTAAATTTCTGTCAAAACTAGTGATACCCTAAATCTCTGTCAAAACTAGTGATACCCTAAATCTCTGTCAACTAGTGATACCCTAAATCTCTGTCAACTAGTGATACCCTAAATCTCTGTCAAGTAGTGCAGCAAAACAATGTTGCACTGAATATGCTTATAGTGAATTACATTTTATAATGAGGTGGTTTTACTTTATGTTTGCAAGCAAAATATAGGGTCTGTTGTAATTGTTTTTGTGTTGTAGGCAATATAGGGTCTGTTGTAATTGTGTTTTTGTGTTGTAGGCAATATAGGGTCTGTTGTAATTGTTTTTGTGTTGTAGGCAATATAGGGTCTGTTGTAATTGTTTCTGTGTTGTAGGCAATATAGGGTCTGTTGTAATTGTTTCTGTGTTGTAGGCAATATAGGGTCTGTTGTAATTGTTTTTGTGTTGTAGGCAATATAGGGTCTGTTGTAATTGTTTCTGTGTTGTAGGCAATATAGGGTCTGTTGTAATTGTTTCTGTGTTGTAGGCAATATAGGGTCTGTTGTAATTGTGTTTTTGTGTTGTAGGCAATATAGGGTCTGTTGTAATTGTTTCTGTGTTGTAGGCAATATAGGGTCTGTTGTAATTGTGTTTTTGTGTTGTAGGCAATATAGGGTCTGTTGTAATTGTTTCTGTGTTGTAGGCAATATAGGGTCTGTTGTAATTGTGTTTTTGTGTTGTAGGCGATATAGGGTCTGTTGTAATTGTGTTTTTGTGTTGTAGGCAATATAGAGTCTGTTGTAATTGTGTTTTTGTGTTGTAGGCAATATAGAGTCTGTTGTAATTGTTTTTGTGTTGTAGGCAATATAGGGTCTGTTGTAATTGTGTTTTTGTGTTGTAGGCAATATAGGGTCTGTTGTAATTGTGTTTTTGTGTTGTAGGCAATATAGGGTCTGTTGTAATTGTGTTTTTGTGTTGTAGGCAATATAGGGTCTGTTGTAATTGTGTTTTTGTGTTGTAGGCAATATAGAGTCTGTTGTAATTGTTTTTGTGTTGTAGGCAATATAGGGTCTGTTGTAATTGTGTTTTTGTTGTAGGCAATCATTGTCAACAGTGCTTGTGCAAGTCATGATGAGGAGTATATTGCATGCGGGACAGACAACAACCTGGTTTGTATCTGGAAGAAACAGCAAGGAAGCTGTGAGGAGGAGGATATGTGTAGCTGAGGGGTGTGTCATTGATTGAGGATGAAATGCATCGCATCATGTGGTGGGGAGGGGGGGGGGTGTTCTATCAAATCACATGTGTGGGTGATGCATTACACGTTGGGGAGGGGGGGGGTGATACATGACTAAAACTAGTTGATTGACCCATATGTACTAATGAGAACTATGATCAAGAGGTTCCTGAATTTCGTCACATGCATGTATGTGGCAGAGAACACTTTTTTCATTGGCTGTGATGTGTAAAGTTGAGGACTTATACCATATGATTTATAGGTACATGTATAATGTACTTCATTTATGACTTGTCAGAAAGAACTGTCTCATCACAGGTGACTACTGGTATGTTGTTTTCATGTTTAATTGTAGGGGGGGGGGGGTATGATTGTAGGGAGGGGGGTATGTTTGATTGTTAGGGGGGGGATATGTTTGATTGTAGGGGGGGGGGGGGATATGTTTGATTGTAATGGGAGGGGGTATGTTTGATTGTAGGGGGGGGGGGGTATGTTTGATTGTAGGGGGGGGTATGTTTGATTGTAGGGGGGGGGGGGGGTATATGTTTGATTGTAGGGGGGGGGGGTATATGTTTGATTGTAGGGGGGGGGGGTATGTTTGATTGTTGTTTCTTTATTTCATCATGTATGAGAGAGGAGTTTTGTGTTTACATTTCACTTGAGAGTCCCTACTTTATGTAGACTGTTGAAGTGACACAATCATTCACTAGGTAGTTTTTGACCTGTGATGATTTACAGAATTATGTTTTACTTGCTAAACAAGTGAATTCAACTTATTTGAAATCTTTTT
>NC_079164.1:97208353-97398353 GCF_947568905.1 Ostrea edulis | reverse complement strand
ATGTATATTAATATTTTACCCTGGCACCTATCGGCTTCTGTACAGCCATCATGGTAAGGCTTCCGGTTTAGGGAAAATTCTCTAAGTATTCAAACTAATAAAAAATATTGGAAAGAAATATCTCTTTCTCTTTGAGAGATATCTTTTTTTTCAACGATTAAAGAGATATATCTAATACTTTGAAAGATATCTCTCTGGGAATTCTTAGAGAGATATCTCTTTAAGTGAAGGAAATAACTCCCAAAGTAAAAGATATATCTCTCAGAGTAAAAGAGATATCTCTAAGTGAAAGAGATATCTCTCTAATTGAAAGAGATATATCTTAAAGTATGAGAGATATCTCTCTAAGTGAAAGAGATATCTCTCTAAGTAGAAGATGTATCTCTCTAAGTAGAAGAGATATCTCTCTAAGTGGAAGAGATATCTCTAAAATAAAAGAGACATCTCTAAGTGAAAGAGATATCACTCTAAAATAAAAGATATCTCTTTTTTAGAGAGATATCTCTTTTTTAGAAAGATATCTCTTAAAATTAAGAGATATATATCATTTTAAGAGATATCTCTCATTTTAAAGATATCTCTTTAATTTAAAGAGATATCTTATTTTGCGAATAAATAGTAAAAGGGCTTGCCATACAGCTCGAGTTTGCTGTGGTTTCATGACAATGCAATAATTAACGATGGTTGTCTACTGTACCAACTCCATTTGCAGTTATTAATATGTAATTTGACCTTTGATTTTAACCCTCCATTACCATGCGTTTTTCGAGGGAGGAATTCGATGTATATTCTATAAAATAACGTCCATTCGATCCTTGGTGAGCTCCCCTTGCGATAATTTTCACGTTACCCCTGCCCAGCTCTTACCTGACCAATGAAAATATGAGCTGCGGTAGCAAATGATTCTATTGGTGTCGTCTGCATGACAAATCGCAAGACGGCAGCAATAGCACGAATTACGAATTGCATGATCCCAAGATAATACAGAATTGATACAACAGCACTGAAGAAGATGACCGTTGGAAGAACCTGAAATCAACACATCTGAATTTCAGTATATAGTTACAATTATTGATGTCCTTAACATTAAGAAATACGGAAAACTGTCCGAAATTTGTTGTCATACCACAAAGATAACTGGATGGAGTTTATAACCCTTGTTGCCAAACACAAACTTAGATCCTTCGTCTGTGTAGGACAGAAACTGACTGACGCTGTCCCCCAGAAATTTACAGGCAGCGTATCCCGGGGGCCACCTCAGAATTACGACTCCCATCCCAAACTGGAGCAGGATCCCCCATGTCACGGTCATCCACGAAATCTATCAAGTTAATATAAGGTTGTGAATTATGTATAGATATTTACAATTTGTAGTATGACATATCTTTAAATTGAATCTTTTGACGGCCCAGTCCCTCTGAACTACATGCATCATGTCAATTGTATCTTTTAACATACCTTTTTGGGAGCCGTTGAAGTCACCAAGGTGAATATTACAAAGAGCGCCATTCCACCGAGCGGGATAAATCTGTGGAAATCGGGCCAGACGTCCCAGACAAGGAAAGCAGCCATAATAAGGGACACCACCACTGTAACGATTCTAGGCAAAGGGTGAAAATCAATAAGGCGACCTCAACACTGCTCATTGGGCGTAGGAGCTGCGGGAGGGGGCAAGAGGAGAGAAAAGAGTTTACATTCTGTATAAAGGGAAATTTTCAACTCGTATTATTTTCACCCAGGTGCAATGGAAAATTATTTCGCCTGGTTTTTGAATTGGCACATGTACTTTTCTGATAAAAGTGAAATGGTGACAGTAAAACTGGAGCGAAAAACTAGTAAATATTGTCTATATCAAGTTCCTTGAATTCAAAATTCACATTGACAACTGACATGGATTGATGTACATGTTCGCAGCTTTGTCACTGGACCAAGGACCGTCCGTTCCTGTCGGTGGTAAACGTTCGACACATTTTCCCGATTTCATACGCCTCAAAAAATTGTATGCTATATCATAAAGCTCTCCCCGCGGGCCATACCTTAGACCCACTGGGGAACATTAGGCGACTTCAAAACCCACCTCTCATTCTCTCATCAGAGGGCGCGTTCGCAAGCTTCACTTACACCTCTGTCAACGCTTGGAATCATGTGATAATATAATCACATGATATAAACTGTTATTCTCGTTTCCTTTCCTTTTAAAGGTTCTGGCAACAGGTGATACATCAGGCTCTTTTCATAACCCACTTTGTTAAGTACATTTTTATCATTTAGCTGTTGGTCTCTAGTTTTATAGGTGTTATCATATTTTTACAGCCTTTCTTACTTTTAATTCCATGTTTACATTAAATTTCCACGTGAATGCCTTACATTCATACGCATATTATGATATACATGTAGGATCAGCGATTTTAAACAATTTACTGTTGGCATGTTTTGGACTAAATATTTAGTCTATGTTCTTAGTGCAATTAAATTGATGCTTACTGTAAATTGTTTAAAACCACTGTTTTCTGACTCTAAATTTGGAACTACTTCGTAATATGCGTATGAATGTAGGACATTCACGTGGTGGAGATTTAAACGTAAACATGGAATTAAAAGTAAGAAAGGTTGTAAAAATACGATAAAACTTGTAAAATAAGAGACAAACAGCTAAATGTAAATATGTACTTATTAAAGTGCCAGTGGGTTATGAAAAGAGCCTGATGTATCACCTGTTGCCAGAACATTTAAAGGGAAAGGAAACCGAGAATGATTGTTTATATCATGTGATTATAATGTCACGTGATTCCAAGCGTTGACAGAGGTGTTAGTGAAGCTTGCGTAACACGCCTCCGCGACTTGGTTGTTTTAATGAAAGGCGAAGATAACGAACAGTGATCAATCTCATAACTTCTATAAGCAATACAAAATAAATAGTTGGGCAAACACGGACACAGGTGCCTGGGAGGAGTAAGCATCCCCTGTCTACCGGTCTCACCCGCTGTGAGCCCAATATCCTGATCAGGTAAACGGAGTTATCCGTAGTCAAAATCAGTGTGCCAAGAACGGTCTAACAATCGGTTTGAAACACGTCAGACAGCACTTCACCCAATGATAGTTTGTATTGGCAAACTAAATCGTTATAACGACCATAGAATTTGCGAAATGCTTACTTTAATCGAGACTGTTGAAACCCTTGTACCATCAACTTGTTTGTCAGTAGCATGCCTCGATTTAAAAACCGACCATACGCAGAACAAGCTCTTGTGTATCGAATCAGTTGAGAGATATAAACACCATATGCAGGTGATAATGGAATATTGCTACATAAATATGGGAAGTTGACGATGGAGAAGCTGAAATCATCCCGTTTGTCATACAGTTGAGTTGTCAGTTTGCCGTTAATGTCTACTTTCAATAAAATATCTAAGTATGAAGCAGCAATGGATGACTGTGGTGTCTTTTATTTCGAGCTCACAGGGATATATCGAATCGCCATATGAATGAAAGTTATTATTGTCAATAGACAAAATGTCGTCGATGTATATAAATGTCGAATTGAAGGCCACAGCAAGATATTTCTCCTCACGTAGAAGTTTTTGAATAAATTCTGCTTCATATGAATATAAAACCGGGTCAGCTAACAAAGGAGCACAATTCGTGCCCATGGAAATTCCAACAGACTGTTGGAAGACCTGATCACCTAAGACCACGAAGATATTGTCAATGAGGAACTCTAGCAGATTTTTTATTTCAACTTCAGAGTACATGTGCGTCGAATCAGATTGGTGTTTAACAAAGTAATTTTTTTGGTGACTGATCACTAGATATGAATATTTCCGTTTTCCATTTTTGTTGAAGAAGCAATTGCCTATGATGTGAAAAAGTCTAGTCTTTAATTTATCGCGAGGAATGGTCGTGTGAAGTGTTCAAAAGTCATAGGTTTTGATGTTATTGATTTGGGAAAAGTTTTGCGATTTCAAGTTTACTAAAAGTTCTTTAGAATTTTTCAAAATCCACATCTGATTAACACCACATCTGGGATATGAGATTGGTCGCTGTTCGTTATCTTCACTTTTCATATGCAGTCGCACAGTAAGTTTGAAGTTTCCCCTTCACAGCTGTTAACATTTTCGTGAGGATCAAAGATAGGGGCTTGGTAGAGCACTTACTGTATCCAGCAATGTATCGTTGTTTGTAAGGGTTTTTGTGTAGTTTAGGAATCCAGTATAGGTACGGTAACTCATATATATCTGACCAATTGACTGGGATATCAAATGTGTCTAAAACTGAAGCACGGTTTTGAAGAATTTCCTCTTCTGAAAGGGCAGTTGGAGTATAAGTACGATTACCAAAGGTGGAATTAATGCCAAGTTCGTTTAAAATACAGTTGTAATACAGTAATGAGCCTTACAAACAAAGACAATGTTGTTACAATGTCAGCTGGAACCAAAACATGTTCCTCATGTAACCTATCTAATTCTTTTATCACTTCTGGTTTACTAAGCACAGAAGAATAGATGGTACGTACTTTTGTTTTAATATGTCATTATTTTATATCTTGAAGAAATGCAAACATTTGCTTCGAATACCTTTAGCATTGCATCTTTTTTTTCTTTTCTTTTTTTTGAAATATTGAAAATGCTTTTTATCATCAAGAACTGATATTTTTTCTTGCAGATACCATACGAGCTTAGTATATACTTTTAAAAGGTTGGATATAAGACTTACACACGTATTTTATTCCGGACGGGTCGTGTAACGTGAAACAGCCATTTCTTGTGCAATAAAATGATAGGCCGCCAAATGTCAACTTTGAAGACTTTGATGATTAAAACGATCAGAAACACCACCTCCAGCAGGCATACAAAAACTGCACTGTCATGATCATATAGTAAAGAGCATACGATGTAAACGGTGTAGAGAGCTAGCAACGTCACACATAGAATCTTCGATCGGTAATTCCTTATATGTTGTTTCCATGACGATATGACTTTTTCACGTGACCCCAAAGTGTTTTCAATGGCTGTGTTCGTGATATCCACCTTTGTATCGGGAAAAGAAATTAATTTATCCGCCGGATCTTCAGGTAGTTCTATATCTAGGGGCGGTGGAGGAGGATACTCAAACACACCGTCCACATTTCCATATTTCACTTCTGGGTACGCCATTGTTAGTTTGTCTTCACTTTAATTCTAAAAAAAATATCCCGAATTTAAATTTTTTCCCTCTTCACATGTAAGCTGGGTTGCACGTTGTATTAGGTTTCAATCACAAGTTTTTGGCATTTATTACTAACACCAATCTTCCGTGGGTTGATGGTAATCATACGAACAGATTTGGCTATCATTTGTTTCACCCCTGGTCTGAAATCTTACCAAGTCAAACATTTGATAAGAATGGGTCACAGGTAACATTGAAAGGTTGATAAGTCAACAAACCAAATTGTTCGGCTGTTTAGCTATATCATAACAAACCGCACAATCCTTCCAGCATTATAACAAAATTAAAAATGAAAGTAAAGTGTTGAAATTAATTTATAATCCAGTCATCAAAAACGAAAACAAGTTCTAGGAATATTCACTGCTTTGACAGTTCCGTAACTTTCAGGTGCAGTCTGATTACAACCATCCCCTTCACTATGGCATATCTTATTTCATCAATTGAAATTTGCATGCAATGCGACTACTAAATGTAGTCTGACACTTTCCCAAAACACAGAAGTTTAAGAGTTTAAAAAAAAAAACACTGAATGTGAAATATAAGACACTTCTTGGGTGTAAAGTTTAAACAACGGTGATGATATGCAGCGAAAACTTTTTCATTTAACATGCTGTAAAATGTTGGACAGTTAAAAGGCATCTAAAACGTTCTGGTGAAATTATTATTTGTTACATTTTGTAGAGTAGAATTCAATACATTGGTAGTGTTGGTAAGCGGCTGCAAGATTTGGACATCTTGATAAAGAATGCCTGAAAGTAAAAAATAAAAAGTAAGTTTCTGAATACACGGTGGAATTCAAATGGAAAGAATAAGCTAATGATCTTCAGAAAGAAAGTTCGTATTTCAAAGCACCAAAACATCACTGAAAACAAAATTTACTTCATCTATTAAAATATGAAATTGTTGCTCTGCAACTTACCAGCAACACAGGCCGTCATAAAACAAGCAATATTGCCGGCCACCACACCACGCAGCATCAATTTGGCAATTTCATTTCGTCTGCGAGGTTCTGCGGCCGAGAGCGCGCCAAGATTGATCCCCATGGCGGCTATACTGCCAAACCCACACAGAATGTAGGTAGACACAACCACACTGCGACCCTAAATTCCAAGACAATAGATGGAATTAGAGCACTGATATAGACTTATGGAGCACCCAATTAACAAACAACAGGCCCATGGGCCACATCGCTCACCTGAGTCACTTTGGCCCATATCTGAAGACTTTCCTTATATATTTGCATGTAAAACCTTAGTCCCTATTATGTCCCAAACTACCCTTTGCAAACTTGAATCTACACTATGTCAGAAAGCTTTCATGTAAATGTCAACTTCTTTGGCCCAATGGTTCTTGAGAAGAAGATTTTTAAAGCTTTTTCCTATATTTGTATGTAAAACTTTGAACCCCCCCCCCCCCACTTGTGGCCCCATCCTACCCCAGGGGGCCATGATTTGAACAATCTTGAATCTTCACTATGTCAGAAAGTTTTCTTGTAAATATCAGCTTTTCTGACTCAGTGGTTATTGAGAAAAAGATTTTAACTATATATTTGTATGTAAAACTTTGATCCCCCTTGTGGCCTCATCCTACCCCCAGGGGCCATGATTTGAACAAACTTGAATCTGCACTATGTCAAAAAGTTTTCATGTAAAAATCAGCTTTTCTGGCTCAGTGGTTCTTGAGAAGAAGATTTTTAAAGATTTTTCCTATATATTTGTATGTAAAACTTTGATCCCCTATTGTGGCCCCATCCAACCCCAGGGGCCCATGATTTGAACAAACTTGAATCTGCATTATGTCAGGAAGCTTTCATGTAAATCTCAGCTTTTCTGGCTTAGTGGTTCTTGAGAAGAAGATTTTTAAAGTTTTTCCCTATATCTTTGTATGTAAAACTTTGATTCCCCCTTGTGGCCCCATCCTACCACCGGGGGCCATGATTTGAACAAACTTGAATCTGCACTATGTCAAAAAGTTTTCATGTAAAAATCAGCTTTTCTGGCTCAGTGGTTCTTGAGAAGAAGATTTTTAAAGATTTTTCCTATATATTTGTATGTAAAACTTTGATCCCCTATTGTGGCCCCATCCAACCCCAGGGGCCCATGATTTGAACAAGCTTGAATCTGCATTATGTCAGGAAGCTTTCATGTAAATCTCAGCTTTTCTGGCTTAGTGGTTCTTGAGAAGAAGATTTTTAAAGTTTTTCCCTATATATTTGTATGTAAAACTTTGATTCCCCCTTGTGGCCCCATCCTACCACCGGGGGCCATGATTTGAACAAACTTGAATCTGCAATATGTCAGGAAGTTTTCATGTAAAAATCAGCTTTTCTGGCCCAGTGGTTCTTGAGAAGAAGATTTTTAAATGACCCCACCCTATTTTTGCATTTTTGTGATTATCTCCCCTTTGAAATGGACATGGCCCTTCATTTGAACAAACTTGAAAGCCTTTCACCCAAGGATGCTTTTGGCCAAGTTAGGTTGAAATTGGCCCAGTGGTTCTGGAGAAGAAGTCGAAAATGTGAAAAGTTTACAGACAGACAGACGGACGCCGGACAAAATGTGATCAGAATAGCTCACTTGAACCTTCGGTTCAGGTGAGCTAAAAACTCAATAATTGAAGATATCTTCAATTATTTGAAGATATCATCAATTCATCAATTTAATTAAAGATCTCTTCAAATAATTAATGATATCTTCAATTCTGAATTATTGCACGCATTAATTGAATTGATGATAGCATTAATTCTTCAGCTAAATTTATGCGCGCTTTAATTGAATTAATGATCTCTTCAAATGAATTAATGATATCAACAATTGAATTGATGCGCGCTACAATTCAATTGAAGAGAGCAGTAACTGATATAATGCGCGCATTAAATCAATTGATGAGAGCAATAATTGAATTGATGCGCGCTACAATTCAATTGAAGAGAGCAATAACTGATGTAATGCGCACATTAAATCAATTGATGAGAGCATTAATTAAATTCATGCGCGCATCCATTGAATTAATGAGAGCAATAATTTATTTAATGTGCGAATTAATTCAAATATTGCTCTCTTCAATTGAATTAATGATATCTTTAATTACTTTGAAGAGAGCAATAATTCTTTTAGAGAGAGCAACTATATAATTAACGATATTTTCAATTCACACATATCCACAATTGAATTAATGATCTCTTTAATGGAATTGTTGCTCTCTTTAAAAGAATTGATGCGCGTATTAATTCCTGATACAAAAACATTGTAAATAATTAAAGATATCTTCAATTGAATTAAGGGGTCATCCATAATTGTCAACCATTTTCCAAAGCGTGCAAAAGGCACGCTCGGGGGGAGGGGGTAAAAAATCGACAATTTTACCGTACGCTATTTTTTCTCTTCCGGATTTATTTCATAAAAGTATTGGTCATGTTACAAAAGTGTAATGCCTATAAAATAGACGACAAGATAAGACAGAGACATCTTTATTTTTTTCTATAAAAATCTATTATGTACACAAGATTTGCACATTTATAAAACATATCATTCATATATAACAAGAAATAGGGGTACCAATATTAAAGAACTCATTGTTTGAACTATATTGCTCATAAACTCGATTCTCGACCTTCTTGTTGGGAATTAAAAAATGGTTGATGTACACTTTTTGAGGGGGGGGGGGTCTCAAAAAGTGTGCTTTTTGCACACTTTGGAAAATGGTTGACAATTATGGATGACCCCTAAAGAGATCATGAAATTATTTATACCGAGCTCTAAATTAATTATTGCGAGCAATATTTCTACGAAATTGATGCTCTCATCAATTGAATTGAAGAGAACAATAATTAAATTAATGCGCGCATCAAATCTATTATTGCTCTCATTACTTCAATTGATGAGAGCAATAATTGAATTGAAGCGCACATTAATTCATTTGATGAGAGCAATAATTGACTAATGTGCGCATTAATTCAATTAAAGAAAGCAATAATTGAATTGATGATATCTTCAATTATTTGAGTTTATGTTAATTTGGCGCTCCATATTGACTGGATATACATTTTTTTTAGTTTATCAAAGATCTACCCGACACCAGTTCACCTTGCATGATTTGCTGCGTACATGCAACTAGTATAACCGTCCGCAACCCCCCCCCCCCCCCCCCCCCCCACTTTATGAGGAAACTTATGCTAATTTAACCCAACAAGATACGAAGATTAAAGCGAGATAGGGGTCGTTATGTTTCATGATGTGTTACAGCTGTTATAAGATTAAATTATCATAATGCTAACCCAGGATGATATTGAGTTGTAAAGATCAAAACGAGAGAACGAAATCCTGTACATTGTCGCAAATGAATGAGTGCTCGCACTGATAAAAGATATGGGACTATTGATGGAGTACAGGTGCACTTGTACGAATGAGTAAATAGTGTTCTATTTTATAGGGGATCGGAGGATAGCACTCTATAATGAATAATTTTAGATTTCTTGGGGGCAGGGTTATCGTCTTTATTTCTGGTGTCTAAGCATTTTTTTTTTCAAACTTACTGGATTCATAGAGGCACTGAGTATGGTCTCATAAAGGTTTGGTTCTTACTGGCCTCCAGTGCCTCCGCTATGGTTTGTATTTATCGCGTGTCGCATTTACGGATACCTCAAAGACTTCGGGTCTGGACGTATTCTTTCTGATTTGGATTGATTGATTGTATCTTGTTTAACGTCTCACGAAAGAGAATTTTTTGCTCATCTGGAGACGTCACCAATATGGGTGAAGGGCTTCAAATTTAGGCCTATGCTCGACGCTAATGGCCATTGAGCAGTGAGGGTTCTTTAGCGTGCCACGCCTACTGCGACACGGGACTTCCGTTTTTAAGGTCATCTCCGAGGACCCGTGACATTCACACCTGATGTCGAGCGTTTGGCAATGGAACTGTCACTACCTATTTTAACGACTTCAGTCTGTCGCCGGTTTGTCGCGACCGGGATTCGAACCCCGGCCTTCCGCATGTGGGGCGAACACTCTAACGTCTACGCCACCGCGGCGGTTTGGACAATGCGACTGTAAAATCATACGACCCGTTACTGGGGAACTTTGTTTTCGGATACTCTGAGAACGTATCTCGTTACCATCGTCTACATTAATGAAGGAAGCAAGATCTCTTATTATCATGAATACCAAAACACTGATATAAAATCAAAGTACTTTATATTCTAACATTGAAAAGGGCTAGTTTGCTTAAAGGACATAGAATTATTCAATGGAACCGGATATTCCGAGCTACGGTATCCGTAGGATTCAGGGACTTCAGGTTCTGGGAATTATGGGCTTCGGGCGGCGTCCAGGCAATAACATTGCTGTGACGTCATGTCTTTATTCTTGCAGCTAAAACATTTAACTGGTAGTCCGATAATAAAAACTACTAGTTCAATGCTATATAATTGGACTCTTCCAGGGAACTTTAAGAAATTTGAACGGCGATGTTTTGATATGATATATGCCGAATACAGTTCTGTATGAACTCACACAACGAATATGAATGACAATGCTACATGAAAAGTGAAGATAACGAACAGTGATCAATCTCATAACTCCTATAAAGGTGAAGATAATGAACAGTGATCAATCTCATAACTCCTATAACGGTGAAGATAACGAACAGTGATCAATCTCATAACTCCTATAAAAGGTGAAGATAACGAACAATGATCAATCTCATAACTCCTATAAAAGGTGAAGATAACGAACAATGATCAATCTCATAACTCCTATAAAGGGTGAAGATAATGAACAATGATCAATCTCATAACTCCTATAAAAGGTGAAGATAACTAACAGTAATCAATCTCATAACTGCTATAAAGGTGAAGAAAACGAACAGGGATCAATCTCATAACTCCTGTAAAGGTGACGATAACGAACAGTGATCAATCTCATAACTCCTATAAAGGTGAAGATAACGAACAGTGATCAATCTCATAACTCCTATAAAGGTGAAGATAACGAACAGTGATCAATCTCATAACTCCTATAAAGGTGAAGATAACGAACAATGATCAATCTCATAACTCCTATAAAAGGTGAAGATAACGAACAGTGATCAATTTCTTAACTCCTATAAGCAATACAAAATAGAGAGTTGGGCAAACACGGGCCCCTGGATATATCAGAGGTGGGATCAGGTCCTTAGGAGTAGTAAGCATCCCCTGGCGACCGGTCACGCCCGCCGTGGGCCCTATGTGGGATCTGTTAAACGGTTTCAAAGGAGTCGCGCTGACAAGAACAGGACTGGTGGACGGCCGTTGCGTGGGGGTAAATGGAGTAATCTGTAGTCAAAATAAGTGTGCCAAGAATGTGTACGCATAAAATACAACAAATTATATTTTCATCTTAATGTGAAAATGGCAGCACGTTAGGAAAATGGAACTGGTATTATATACTGGAGACAGACTTCTGTGTTCAAAAGGGACATAACTCCTAGAAAAAATCCTGTGAATCTATACATGTACACTGTATGTCCGTGTCATATACAAAACTACATGAAATTCTGTTCAGCAGTTTTAGAGGAGTTGTATGGAGCGCCAAATTAACATAAACTCAAATAATTGAAGATATCTTCAATTGAATTAAAGAGATCATGAAATTATTTATACCGAGCTCTAAATCAATTATTGCGAGCAATATTTCTACTAAATTGATGCTCTCATCAAATGAATTGAAGTGAGCAATAATTGAATTAAATCAATTATTGCTCTCGGTAATTGAATTGATGCGCGCATTACTTCAATTGATGAGAGCAATAATTGAATTGAAGCGCGCATTAATTCATTTGATGAAAGGCAATAATTGAATTGATGATATCTTCAATTCTTTGAGTTTATGTTAATTTAGCTCTCCATATAGTTGCGCTGACAAACTGCGTCCTAAGCAATAATGAATACATGTACATTTAATTTTTTACTATATTTCTAAGTTCAAAGAAAGCATAAGTCCCAGAAGAAGAAAAAAACGAATAAGAATTTCCTCTGAATGTGCACAGCTATGTCCTTATTAACCACAAGGTTTCGCTCTGTTAAACGGTTTCAAAGGAGTTGCGCTGACAAGAACAGGACTGGCGGATGGGCGTTGCGTGGGGGTATAATTAGTATAATTTTCCCAGAGAAGGGGAGGGGTTGTGTGCGGTTACTTCTCGTGCACTATGTTTTCATAAGAATTTATTAGTCACCAGTTTTACCTCAATACTGCCTGTCTTTATATATTCCCCAAGATCTGCAAAAGCCAGGAATTCGTTGATTACTATCTTTTTCCCGATGAGTTTTCCTACTACACGACACTGAGCCCAAGGTATGCCCATAACAAACGCAAGAGGCATAAATACATATGAACAGATAAACTGCAAACAAAAAGATTGATAACTAAAAACAGCTTAATTACCGAGTGCATGTAATTTGGATGTCGTTACTAGATACTGACATCAAATAATGATAATTCTGTTGTTACCGGATACTTGCATTAAAAGATAATCCTGTCGTTACAGGATAATTACATTAAGATATAACCCTGTCGTTACCGGATAATTACATCAAATTATAATTCTGTCGTTACCGGTTAATTACATCAAATTATAATTCTGTCGTTACCGGATAATTACATCAAATTATAACTCTGTCGTTACCGGATAATAACATCAAATGATAACTCTGTCAATACCGGACGATAATTCTGTCTTTACCAGATGATAATTCTGTCTTTACCAGATGATAATTCTGTCTTTACCGGACGATAATTCTGTTTTTACCGGATGATAATTCTGTCTTTACCAGATGATAATTATGTCGTTACTGGATGAAAATTCTGTCTTTACCGGATAATTACATCAAATGATAACTCTGTCTTTACCGGATGATAATTCTGTCTTTACCGGATGATAATTCTGTTGTTACTGGATGATAATTCTGTCGTTACCGGATGATAATTCTATTGTTACTGGATGATAATTGTGTTGTTACCGGATGATAATTCTGTCTTTACCAGATGATAATTCTGTCTTTACTGGATGATAATTATGTCTTTACCGGATGATAATTATGTCTTTACCGGATGATAATTCTGTTGTTACCGGATGACAGTTCTGTTATTACCAGATGATAATTCTGTCTTTACCGGATGCTAATTATGTCTTTACCGGATGATAATTATGTCTTTACCGGATGCTAATTATGTCTTTACCGGATGATAATTATGTCTTTACAGGATGATAATTCTGTCCTTACAGGATTATAATTCTGTCGTTACCAGATACTAGTACTTACATCAAAAGATAATTCTGGATGTCCAACACGGCTACCAAAGTAAGACAAGGTGGCGTCCAGAAAAGCAAGAATGGCGACAAAAGCAACAAGATTGACAACGACGTTTGCAATTAACTTCACAGCGCCCATCGCTCCAACCGACACGGCTTCCATGATGTTGCGTTCTTTTCTGCGAAACGTCAAAAAGTCATTTTCGGTGTACATGTACTTTTCAAAATCTTCAAAAAACAAATCGTGGACCTTTTAGACACCCACGAATACTTGTGTATTTACCCGACTTCTAATTCCATGTCTCTGCCGATATTGAACTTGGCAGGTTTGGTTTCTGGGTATGCAATTTTAGCAACCGCTAGAGCAGCCGGTGCTGACATGAAGGACGCCGATATGACGTGCTCCGCGGGCACCTGTGAATGGACAATGAATCGTCGTCAGCATTAGTTAAAAAGTGAAATGTTTGAATGAGAGTTTAGTTTGGTGATCGATTTTACCCCAAATTCAATATACGCAGCAATCACGGTCCCAGCTACGGTTGCAAAGCCGCTGGTAAGAACTGCATGTAATTCGGAGGATGTCAGGTCATTCAAGAATGGTTTCAAAATGACACTCGATTCTACCTGGAAAACAAACCGAATCTTATTTTGATTGAAAACTTTTGTACTAGTAGTAATTAGACTTAGTTCTGTTCATATTGTACTAATCTGACAAACTCGTAAGTACTTTACCAGAACCTTACCTGACCAATGAATATGTGGGCAGCAGTAGCAAAAGATTCAATCGGTGTCGTCTGCATCAAAAATCGCAGAACGGCGGCAATGGCACGGATTACAAACTGCATGATGCCAAGATAGTAAAGAACGGATACAACAGCGCTGAAGAAGATAACAACGGGAAGAATCTGAAATTTTAAAGAGATCTTAAAATTACCACCGAAAAATTATCAATTTTAAGGCCTAGGTTGAGCGATTGTATCCTAAGCAATAAACGACTCGCCCGTTTGCCTTATGCGCAGGAGAGAGAGAGAGAAGATAGTTTTTTGACTGACAAGAAAGTAACTGGCACCACGCAAACGTTTTGCACTTCGAAATTAAATCACTCAGAGAAGAAGCAATATATACATGTATGCACTTTTTAGTGTCGGGACGTAAATTTCCTTCTCCCCCCCCCCCTTTTTTTTTTTGACAGGGGAGGGGTCAAAAATTGGGAAACAAATTTTTATTTAGACTCAACCAAAAAAAATAATTTTTTTTTAAAGAATATTGGTAAATTTGTAAAACGTAGATGACTAAAGAGTTTACCACGAAAGCAACAGGATGCATCGTGTACCCAGGGTCACCAAACACAAACTTAGATCCTTCGTCTGTGTAGGACAGAAACTGACTGACGCTGTCCCCCAGAAATTTACAGGCAGCGTATCCCGGGGGCCACCTCAGAATTACGACCCCCATCCCAAACTGGAGCAGGATCCCCCATGTCACGGTCATCCATGGAACCTAGTAAGATAAGAAAAGTTTAGGTATATATATATATATATATATATATATATATATATATATATATATATTCATCTCAACACATACAACACAAGTGAAATCAATTTATGTTCTGTTACAAATATTACACACTTCGCCTTTTGGCTTATGCAGCTACATGTACATGAAAGGTGAAGATAACGAACAATGATCAATCTCATAACTCCTATAAAGGTGAAGATAAGGAACAGTGATCAATCTCATAACTCCTATAAAGGTGAAGATAACGAACAGTGATCAATCTCATAACTCCTGTAAAAGTGAAGATAATGAACAGTGATTAATCTCCAAACTCCTATAAAGGTGAAGATAACGAACAGTGATCAATCTCATAACTCCTATAAAAGTGAAGATAATGAACAGTGATTAATCTACAAACTCCTATAAAAGTGAAGATAATGAACAGTGATTAATCTCCAAACTCCTATAAAAGTGAAGATAACGAACAGTGATCAATCTCACACCTCCTATAAAGGTGAAGATAACGAACAGTGATCAATCTCATAACTCCTATAAAAGTGAAGATAACGAACAGTGATCAATCTCATAACTCCTATAAAGGTGAAGATAACGAACAGTGATCAATCTCATAACTCCTATAAAGGTGAAGATAACGAACAGAGATCAATCTCATAACTCCTATAAAGGTGAAGAACTCCTATAGAGGGTGAAGATAACGAACAGTGATCAATCTCATAACTCCTATAAAAGTGAAGATAACGAACAGTGATCAATCTCATAACTCCTATAAAGGTGAAGATAACGAACAGTGATCAATCTCATAACTCCTATAAAGGTGAAGATAACGAACAGTGATCAATCTCATAACTCCTATAGAGGGTGAAGATAACGAACAGTGATCAATCTCATAACTCCTATAAGCAATACAAAATAAAGAGTTGGGCAAACACGGATCCCCGGATATACCAGATTCAATTCAATTCAATTGATGAGAGCATCAATTTCGTAGAAATATTGCTCGCAATAATTAATGTAGAGCTCGGTATAAATAATTTCATGATTTCTTTAATTCAATTGAAGACATCTTTAATTATTTACAATGCTTTTGTCTAAGAAATTAATGCGAGCATCAATTCTTTTAAAGAGAGCAACAATTCAATTAAAGAGATCGTTAATTCAATTGTGGATATGTTGAATTGAAGATGTCGTTAATTATATAATTGCTCTCTCTAAGAGAATTATTGCTCTCTTCAAAGTAAATAAAGATATCATTAATTCAATTGAAGAGAGCAATAATTGAATTAATGCGCACATTAAATCAATTATTGCTCTTATCAAATGAAGAGATCATTAATTCAATTAAAGTGCGCATCAATTCATCTGAAGAATGAATGCTATCCTCAATTCAATTAATCGCGCAATAATTCAGAATTACATCATTAATTAGTTGAAGGGATCTTTAATTAAATTGTGGCGCACATCAAATGAATTGAGGATCTTCAAATAATTGAAGGTAACTTCAGTTATTTGAGTTTATGTTAATTTGGCGCTCCATAGAGGTGGTCCGTAGTCAGAAGGAATGTTTAGAAATTGTGCATTTTTACAATAGATTGTAACCAGATAGCTTGATGGAGCACATGACCGAAGATTCAGAAGTTCAAAGTTCACATCCTGGTCTGGTTCATCGTATCTCCATTTTTCTTGTTACTATATATATATATATATATATATATAACAATCCCAGGTCCGTAGTGACATAATGGTAGAATACACGGTGTACTTGCTTTAATCTACTACTAAACGTTGTTTGTGGAAGGTAGACGAAGGTTGTCTGCATGGGGGAATCAAAACATGTGTCACTGAATAAAGAAATATGATATTGCATATGGAGCGCCAAATTAACATAAACTCAAATCATCAAAGATGCAGTCTGATGCAAGCAAGAAATCGGTTATTGCTCTCATCAATTCAATATATGTGTGCATCGACGTGGTGGATATATCTTATTAATTTGAATTGTGGAATTGAAGATACATGTATATTTCAATCATAGCGGCGCATTGATTGAATTGATGCGCGCAGAACATTTATTATTGCTCTCTTCAATTGAATTGTAGCATCTATTCAATTGTTGATATCATCAATTTATTTGAAAAGAGCAACAATTCAATTAGAGGGCTCATCAATTCAGCAGATTAACTAATACTATCAACAATTCAATTAATGCACGCTATCATTCAGAATCAAAGATATCATTAATTCTTTGGGGAGGTTTTTTTTTTTTATTGAATTGAAATGAATCGATGATATATAATAATTATTATCGATGAATTTGAGTTTATTTTAACTTGGTGCTCCACAAGCATTAGTCTTGATTGATTACGTCGCACCTACATGTACTTTTTCAGTAATCGCGCGGTCACGAAATTGATTTACAAATGAATTCTATCAATTGAATTATTGCGCGCAACAGTTCATTCGAAGAAATCGTGAAATAATTAGTTCTATACCTTTAAATTTTATTGTTTTTTTTCCTCTTCTTCTTTCTTTGTCGTTAACAAATATACACTACATTCTAATTAGTAAATACTGGAAATTCTAACCTTTTTGGGCGAGGAAGAAGTGACCCATAGAAATATTACGAACAGCGCTATTCCCCCAACAGGTATGAATCTCTGGACATTGGACCAAATGTCCCACACCAGGAAGATGACCACGCCCAGAGACACCAACACTGTGGCGATTCTGTCAAATCAAATCATTTCAATCAGTTGACATGCAGAGACAGTCCGAGCTGATATACGATCACAGCGGAAAAGTTAAACAATACAGTTTATTTTCAGATATGGGTACAAGAAATTTACACAAAAACAATGATAACTCTTGGTAGAAGTTCAAGGGAATATACATTTGTTGACACTTACATTCTGACTTTCGTCCTCCGGGGCTTTTTAACACGACTGACCCATTTCGACTGCAAGGAGGTCACAGGCTCCCAAATGTCCACTTTAAAGACCTTAAAGATGATCATAAAGAGAAACACCGCCTCCAGTAAACAAACAAATATTGCTCCGCTTGAATCGTGCATTAACGAAAATACTACATATGTGGTATACAGAAAAAACAGCGTCAGCCATAACGCTCGAGCACGATACTTCAGAAAACGTCGTTTCCATGGTGACAGAACGATGCTCCTTGTCTCAGACTCGTTTTCTTTAGATGGGGCGCTCTCTTTCTGTCCATAAAAATGTGAACTTGTATCCCCAGGTTGTTCTGCGACCATTTTGTCGGCTAGGTAGATTTCTAGCCCTCCTTCAACATTTGTATACCTAACGCTATGGTAAGCCATGCGGAAAAGTTATTCTCGATATATAAACAATTTATTTACACTTAGCACTTGACACCGATGGACGCCTTTTAACATGCATCTTACTCATCGCTGATCAGCAGATGAAGTTTAAAGTACTACCAAGAGGCACGACTTACACATTTTAAATGAGGTCGGTAGTACTTCTACTTAGTACCGTAGTAAATGCCCTCCGTGGATTATCTAAAATTCTGGACAATAGTCTTGTCTGATAACGGTAAACAAATTGACATTGGATTAGCAATGATCAACATACGATCTTCTTAACCACTCCACTACGTCTGGCATTGTCAAACTTGTAACATAAAACTGGGATCATATTCCGAGCGCTATGTCAAAGCAATTTTCAATTCAAATACTACCAAGGTGTTTTATGCATTAAAATCATATCTTCTCTAACCGTTACACCGGATATCTGATTTTAATTAGATTGTATTGTTAAAAGGGTGTTCATCTCGTAGAAGGCAAAGAATAGAAGATTTTGAAATCCACGAAATTTATTATGGTCCGAAGACAACTATATGCACTGTGTATATATATATATATATATATATATATATATATATATATATATATGCACTAAAGTTCCAACAACACCCGATACCTCAGAGTGTCGGATCCACAACATGGATACAAGGTCAAATACAAAAAATTATACAAAGCACTAAAATGACCAACAACAGGAACAAAAACTTTTTAATTTCGTCTCGTTGTTCTGGCACGAGATGGCTGTTCTGATTCACAGGAACTACACATATGATAGAATTTCTATAAAAAGGATTCTTTAACAAACCAAAATTAAAAAATCCTACGAAGAAAGATTATTTCTTCTCTGTTTCTTCGAGGTCTAAACAACTCTTCCAATCCTGCGAAGTTCGGAGCATATCAGTTAGAAGAACAAGTAGTACTTAATATTCTTGTTCATTGTTGATAATGTATTAAAATCAGGGGGTGGTTTATGTACACAATATGCCCAACGAAGAAACAATTCTACCACAAGAACTAACTATAATCGGCTGAAGAATGAATAGGATTTTAATACACAGACAGTTCAATGGCCAAAAATAAAAAAAAAAAATAAAAAAAAAGAGAATAAAGTTTTCGCAACTTACCAATATGCATCTCTGAAACAATTGCAAGTTGGAAATGTGCATCGCTAAAACAAACAAAATATTTGACATTTTAAAATTAGAAAATTAAATTTAAAAACGTCATTTTAAGAATGCATCTTTACAGAATTATTGCTAAATTTGCTAAATAAACTTATTTCTGTGGCTGTCATTAGAATATCGCTCCTTCTTGAAAATATATGTACATGAAGGGGTGAACTCTGCTAGAATGAAGCGTCGCAAGAGGCCCGTGACCCACGTCGCTCACCCGAGTCACCATGGCCCTGCTGTTGTGATTTTCAAAATATTTGTTTTCATTCCCATGAAATATTTTGACCCTATATTGTGGTTCCAACCTAGTCTAGAAGGATCACAACATAACTGACCTTGAATTCACAAACCATCTAGGGATGCCTCAATATCAATATGACTAACATAACTTTGCTGTTCTGGAGAAGGTCAAGGTCACAAGGTAAAATACCATAGTATGAAGTGAAAGGTCTTGCTATGAAAAATCTATACGAATTATGAAATCTATATTTAAAATTTTGGATTTTTTACTTTACATATATTTGTGTCGTCATTATATTTTTGTCTCTTGTGCTTATTAAACCACACATATGACTTTACTTTCTTTCTATAATATTATATGTGCGTGTGTGTTCCAAAGTTCAATAAAGAAATGGCATGTGTAGCAACAAAGTCTGAAAATCTCCGGTGCCACATAGTTTGTGTGCTTAAAAAAAGGAAATAAGGGTCTGTTTTCGTTGGAATTTCTGCACAGTTTTGAAGTTCATTAGCATTGTTTTTCTTGTCTTCTTCTTCTCGTCCAAGTGCCGAAACCACTGAAGTATTTTCGCACTTTGCGCAGCGTAAAAGTACCAACAACATATTTATAGTAGTGAGTAGTTAAGGTACAGTGGTGATTAAAACTAGATAAACGAAAATTGCTGTTTATTACGTGTAGGTGGACCGGGTCAGTTGAGTATTGAAGCTGTCCAGAATGACTGTTACCCTCAGGGGTCCGGGCAGGCTGTTCCACAATCTGAAGGCTTGTGGGAAGTACGAGTTCCGGTACGCTGATGTTCTTGAATGTGGGACCAGGAACTTAATGGAGTGGCCACGAGTACTGTATAGTGATGCCTGCTGTAGATAAGGAGCAGGTGGTTTGTCAACCAGGTCATACACTCTCCGGTTCATCATGACCGCTCGGGCGTTGTTTCGTCTGACTTCCAGTGGCGTCCAGTTTAGTTGGTGCATCATCGCCGTGACACTGCTGGTTCGTTGGAAATCGCCTGTGGTGAAACGTGCTAATCAGCGTTGGACTGCCTGGTTGATGCTACCTTTCTTGGTTGGCTCCAAACAGTTGATGCATATTCCAGGATGGTCTCACACGTGTGGAATAGCTTTGGGCCTTGATGTTTGTTGGGCATCGACTGATGTTTCTGCCAAGGAAGGACAAGGTGTTGTGTGCCTTCTTAGTTACCTTGTTGGTGTGATCGTTCCAGCAGGGGGTTTTATGGATGTTCAGTCCCAGGTACTTGGCGGAGTCAAAGTTTTTCAGTACCTGTCCGTGGATGGTATACTTGGACTCTAGTAGAGTTCTTCTCGTTGGGATCTGTAGGACCTCACACTTGTCGGGATTGAACTGCATCAGCCCCTGATCATCCCACTTCTGTAATTCGTCCAGATCTTGCATTCTCTACCCAGAGTTCCGTGCGCTCCTCGCACTACACCTCTGTCAACGGCTTTTTACAGAAATCTTGTAAAAGTTTCTAATATCCAACATTTATGTTTTCGACTAAATATTTAGTCATGCTATGAAATGTTTTTGGTGCAATTAAATTGATGCTTACTGTAAACTGTCTAAAATCGCCGTTTTCTGATCCTAAATTTGGAACTACTTCGTAATATGCGTATGAATGTAGGACATCCCCGTGGTGAAGATTTGAATGTAAACATGGAATCAAAAGTAAGAAAGGCCGTAAAAATACGATAAAACTTGTGAAATAAGAGAAAAACAGCTAAATGGTAAATATGTACTTGTCAAAGTGCCAGTGGGCTATGAAAAGAGCCTGATGTCATCACCAATTACCAGAACATTTAAAGGGAAAGGAAACCGAGAATGATTGTTTATATCATGTGATTATATTGTCACGTGATTCCAAGCGTTGACAGAGGTGTATGTGAAGCTTGCGTAACGCGCCAACTGGTGAGAGAATGCAGATCTTGTTGTAGGATGCACTGGTCTTCATCTGACTTGATCCTCCGGTATAAAAGTCAGTCGTCAGCGAACAGTCTGGCGATCAATTTCACTGCTGCAGGTAGGTCGTTGATATAAAATAAGAACAGCAGCGGACCAAGTACAGTGCCTTGCGGGACTCCCGACGTGACTTTGCGGGGTGGCAGAGGATTGTCCATCTAGCACCACCTGTTGAGCGCGTCCAATAAGGACACTCGCTATCCACTGATGGAGTGTTCCTCTGATGCCGTAGTGGTCAAGCTTCAACAGGAATCTGTTGCGTGGCACCTTATCGAACGCCTTACTGAAATCAAGAAGGATGCAGTCTACTTGTTCGCTGGCGTCTACGCTCCTGGCAAGGTCGTCGATGGTGAGAATAAGTTGAGTTTCCGTTGATGGTCGTTTCCGGAAACCGTGCTGGTAGTCCGTGAGTAGCCGGTGTTGGATGACGTGGTGATGCACCATGTGTTCCAGCACTTTACTGCACACTGAGGTCAGGGACACTGTAGTTCCCATGAAAATATCTACGTTTGTCTAGTATCGTGATTTTACCAATTTCAGCCAAATCTTTTCATTTCATGTGGTGTTTATCTACATGGCATGGCAGCATGTTTGGTCAAATTATAATGTGCAATAGGCGAAAATATCAAATGCATCGCGATAAACAATATCTGCCTAATGTAGGGCAATACCACTGGTATTCCGTGGAAGTCGAATTAAAAAAAAAAAAAAAGCTCATCTTCTTCCCTTTTCGACAAGAGTCCTCAGTTATTTTTATTTTGGACATGCAACGAAAAGTGTCCATTGATTTCTCTGAAAGTGTCCATTTCAACGAAAAGTGTGCGTTGTGTCTATATACCGTGATTCATTTATGTTACACTCAACCGAACATAAATGATATAAACTATAAATAAACACAGCGTGTAGGTACAGAAACGCTCTCAATGGTGCAGTTTATTGACGTCCATAAGTACATGTACATATAAAAACATATTTGAAGAAATACATCTTCTGATCTCTATAATGAGAAAATAAGATCAGTCATAAAACTAATGTGATTTCTTTCGTTTGAGGAATTAATTAGACAGAAATCAATTTATATTAGGTAATTATAATGAATGGATTATTCCGGATATTTCAAGTTTTCAACTCGAATACATGTTTAGGTATGTTCAGTCATGTGGTTCAATAGATCCGGTTTTAATCGGGTAACGGTGTAAAATCAGTTTAGAGCGACACGTAGGACTGTTAACACGTTAAATTTTTTATACTTATTCAACAATTCAACTTGTATGTATACATGTTATGTAATCATAGTACGTTGTATTGTTACAACATTAAATGCTGCTGCGTGTCGTTGCTAGTCCATTTAGTGTGTTGTTGTTTTATTACTGATCTTGTATCAGAAATGAATAGGTTTTAAAGGAGAATTTATTAATACATACTTTGTGGGTGGGTGGGTGCCCTGTCAAAACGCACGGAAAGAGAGCGTGGGTGCCCTGTCAAAACGCACGGAAAGAGAGCCTTCGAATTCCTTACTCGCAAAATCACAAGAAGCCGTGCTTCTCTAATTTATATACCTGTATAACAGGTGACAAACACTTAAATAGAAACCAATGAAATAAATAAAAATATAAGCAAAACACGTCTTCGATAGACAAACGTTTAACTATAACTATTATAATAAATATACATGTATGTATGTTCAAACCATGCATATATGACCCCTGGATTCTGGCGGGGTCACTTTAAGGCTTAAACATTTTGCATAGGAATACATGTATATAGAAACATTCTTTGAAATCTTCTTCTCCAGCTTCTCCACAACAACCACAATACTACATGTCAAACTAAACTGCGAAAGTCGTCCACAACATGCCTCACGTGACTTGTATTGTTGACAGGCCTGTGGTTTGCCTCACGTGACTTGTTGACAGGCCTGTGGTTGGGATTGATTGTTTAACAAACTGCTTTGGGGAGTGACGTGATTCATCTCTCTCCTTCCTGTCGATACTTCAATTTCATTTTATTTTTTAATACATTTTAATTGTTCCTAATTTGACACATAATGCACATCTCATTAAAATGAGGGAAGCTATCGTGGAATGGTTACTCCAGGTTGATTTCATCCACCCCCTTTCCAGTCCCAATTAATTAATCTAATTAAAAACCTATAACCAGCAGTATCCTCTGTCATAATGTTTCTTGATAAAGAAGAAATGGAGGATTATCTCTTACGGACTACTAGTATTATATCGTTCAGTGCAATCAGCTCCGTGTGACATTTTCACCGAGTTCTCAATTTAGAACTTTGAACATATTCGGGGAGCAAGGAGTGTAGATCTACATCAAACAACTATCACACTCGGCATACTATAAAACCTGGACCCACGATAGACTTAAGTCTAACAAATCCAGCTAACTTTTGAAATGATTTTCATAAACAAATAGATTCTCCAGTATATGTTTGCATTTGAATTTCCTACAGACTCGCGGTGTTTAAAAAAAATCTCTGCTGCATAAATGTAATCAAAGGGTCTTCAGGCCTGGCCACATTGGCCCTGTCTGACCTCCAAGTTGGCCTGGCCCCAATTTTGGTCTCTAATTTGACCCCGACTCAAATTTTGGCTAAACCTCAAAAGTTGATCTGGCCTCCAGTTTGTTGTCAAGAAATGTTTGACCACAACGAAAAATATATTTATTTTTTTTTGCAACGGCGTATTTATGCCCTTATAACCTAGCAGAAAAAATTAAATAAATTTTTCTACGATTTAATAAATCGTACAAACGATTTAAACAGTCGTTTCTATTATTCATTAATTCGTACAAACGTTTTAAAAATCCTTTTCTGCGATAAATCGTTTGCATGATTTAATAAAAAGAATCGTAGAAACAACTTGTTTAGGTCACCTGATCTACGTCCGTCATGCGTTACCAAATCTTTTTATAGTTACTTTTCAAATCCTTTTAAGTTTGATTTAAAGCATCTTTGGAACAAAGAGGACATATAATTTCTGCACCCCTGTGCCCTAGGAGAGGGACAAACACTGCCAAAAATTGACTAATTTTCAAAAATCTTCTTTACCACCATTTACATCTTCAAGAAAAACTAACTAAACTATAGTCATATAGAGTAGGAAGGCCTTTACCAAAATTGTAGATTTCATGATCCCGGGGTAGATGCTCCGACTCCATGTGTCATAATTGGTATATAGTGTTTATGCGTAAAATATCTAAATAACATCTTTTTTATTGATACTAAATGGATAATATTTAGAAGGAGCAGGTAGCCCTTTAACAAAATTGTATATTTCATGACCCCAGGGATATTGGGGTTTTGGTTACAGGGTGGAGCCAAAATCCTGATACTGTATAAAAACTAAATGTATAGTTAGGAAAAGCAGAAACGGATGTACCAAAACTGTAAACTTCGCAAACCCAGGGGTATTACTCTGGGACGTGTCCAAAATAGTCATAAAGTGTGAATATAATATATATCATATAAACTCTTTCGTCGGTATGGGGGTACTTTCAGGGATATTTGTGTTTTTAAAATTATTTAAATATAACGTCTTTTTTTTTTTTTTTTTTTTTTAGCTCATCTGAGTTGAAAGCTTAAGTGAGCTTTTCTGATCGCCTGTTGGCCGTCGTCTGTCTGTAAACGTTTTACATTTTCGACTTCTTCTCCAAAACCACTGGGCCAATTTCAACCAAACATGACAAAAAGGAACCTTGGGTGAAGAACTTTCAAGTTTGTTCAAATGAAGGGCCATGCCCCCCTCAAAGGAGAGATTATCACAAAAATGCACAAATAGGGTAGGGTCATTTAAAAATCTTCTCAAAAACCACTGGGCCAGAAAAGCTGATATTTACATTAAAGCTTCCCGACATAAAGTGCAGATTCAAGTTCATGACCCCGGGGTAGGTTGGGGTCACAATAGGGGATAAAAGTTTTATATGCGAATGTGTAGGTAAAATCTTCTTCTCAAGAACCACTGGGCCAGGAAAGTACAAATTCACGTGAAAGCTTCCTGACATAGTGCAGATTCAAGTTTGTTAAAACCATGGTCCCCAGGGGTAGGGTGGGGTCACAATAGGGGATCTAAGTTTTACATACAAATATATGTGGAAAATCATTAAAAATCTTGTAAACAATTACTGGGCCAGAAAGGTTTACACTTACATGAAAGCTTCCTGACTTAGTGCAGATTCAAGTTTGTTCAAATTATGCCCCTGTCAAGGGGGTAGGGTGGGGTCATAATAGGGGATCGAAGTTTTACATACAAATATATGTGGAAAATCATTAAAAATCTTGTGAACAATTACTGGGCCAGAAAGGTTTACACTTACATGAAAGCTTCCTGACATGGTGCAGATTCAAGTTTGTAAAAATCACGGCCCCCTGGGTAGATTGGGGCCACAATAGGGCAAAGTTTTACATGCGAATTAATAAGTAAAATATCTTAATACGGGCCAAGGTGACTCAGGTGAGCGATGGGGCTCTTGTTTTACTGCTGCTGAATATCAGAATTTAGCTTAGATATGCAAAAAACAGGAAAATTATTATAGATGTCATTACCTTTGGGGTAGTTATACTTTTAAACATTACTCGGATGACCGATAAGGCCTGTGGGCCTCTTGTTAAAATCATAGAAAAGACGTTTTAAATCGTTTATACGATTTACTAAATCGTAGAAAAGATTTTTTTTTTCGTGTAGATTAGAATGACACCATTTTTGTTCAAAAGTGTGATTGTTTTCATTGATTTATTATGTTATTGCGGATTAATGAAATGTTTCTGTTATTTCGTAAATGTGCACATTAAAATAAACATGCATCACCCCCAGTCTATAGTGATAAAATTACCCCCCCCCCCCTAACTTATATACTAATACCCAACAAAAAGGTATACACAACTGATGAAATGATTGGTTTATGGGTTCAGATAATAATGGTGTCAGACAGACACGGCATCAATCCACTTATCATCAAAGTTTACACTTTTAAATAAACTTTTCATCACCATGGCAGGAGTGCAGATTACAGTGCAGCTGTAGATGAAGTACACTTTAGACCGATGCTTAGCGCTCAGAGCCGTAGCAGTGAGGGTTCTGTATCGTGTCAACGCCCGCCACTACACGGGACCTCCATTTTTTTTAAAATGTCAGATATCCAAACCCCTGTGATTCTTATTTTTAAATGCCTAGCGTTTAAGGTATTCCATGTATAATGAAAGGATAATGAACAATTTTGAAGGATTTAGATTAACATAAAAGTTTATTGCTAAATAATAATGAAAGTGAAGCACATGAAATTCACATGACTGGTAAATGATTAGAAGCTGACCTTTTTGCACTTAAGACTTTTTGGAAGAGTTGTCTGCCCTTTGTAAAAATAAGAAAAATCTAATTTTCTAAAAATATGTGTGGTCAATGATTAATTTTATTTCATATTTTCATAAAAAGAAAGTATGTAACTTTCTACCAAGAGATAATTATGAAAATATAATTTGTTTTTAAAATATTGTAATAAAATATGCTTTTCCCATATACTTCAATGTTAAATTCTAGGTGAAATGAATTAAGCAGTAAACAAAATTTTGAAAATTCCTATTGTGGATTATTTTTATTTGATGAACCCTTCAAAATGATACCATGATTACAAATATTCCACCATCCATTTATTAGATATGAAATATGGTCATTATACATTGAATACCTTAACGAAGGAGCAATCAGTCTATGTTGAGGCCTAAGGTTTGACGTGGCCATGACACGAGCGGGGCTTGATCACAACCTCTTGGTTACAAAACAAACGTCCTACCACTGAACTACCACGGCTGTTGCCAATGAATTGATGTTTTGTATTCTACGTAGAATGAACACTATTAATTCAGTAAGACGGGGTGCACAAAATATTTCTTGATTTTATGATTCCTTTTACAATCAATTTTCAATCCTCGCAGAAAAGGTTCTTGTGCTATGGAGACCTGCCCCATCAGGAAAAAGGAAATATCTAGACTATCACCATATATCATTACCTGAAGGTGATGATGACTTTTGCTGAAGTTGTAAATGAAACGTTCGAGCAGTCCATTATTCCAATCATTAAACTTCCTGTTCAGTTCTGCCTATATATTCAACACTCTACCATTCTCACACAAGTATCAATCCCATGGGGATCCGGGTTAGAATAGGTCCTCAGTACGCCTTGCTTGTCGTAAGAGGCGACTAAATGGGGCGGTCCTTCGGATGAGACTGCAAAAACCAAGGCCCCGTGTCAAAGGTGTACCCCTTCCTGTTCTTAGGTCATAAGCGCCGAGCATAGGCCTAGATTTTGCAGCCCTTCACCGGCAATGGTGGCGTCTCCATATGAGCGAAATATTCTCGGGAGGGACATCAAACATGCAACCAACCACCATATGCCGAGTCACTCCATGTCTGCCTGCAATAAACGTCCGTCTAATTTTGGACCAAACTGTTGATATATATCCGCCAGCACTAAATGTCTGACCCCCCCCCCCCCCACCAGTGTCACTACTCTGTATATGTTCGCCTACTTTTTCAACGAACGGTTACACAGTGTCTGCCATTAACAATTTACTTACTATATTATTTCAGTGTAAAGACATGATATTTCGATTCTATAAGTATGAAAGACATAATTCGACATTTATATAGTAATGTGCATTTATATGATGCACTAATTAGCTTATATTGACGTAGCAGTGATTGTGCTTTGCGTGGCCTCCGAGATTTAGGTTTTCTTTAAGAAATAATGATCGCGTTTTCCTGCATGTTGTAGGATAACCTCCAAGGTCGAGAAATGTTCTTTTGAAATATAAAAGCGAGGTGTTCGAAAGGAGGTTATCCTGAAACATGCATGACAACAAGAACTTTATTTTATATTCTACTACCGTTCAGAAATACACAGTAATTCCTTTTCCTATATGGCTACGAATTAGGTCACAGTGATGGGACAGTTTCCAAAACGTTTTTAAAGTTTTAAATAATTGATTATTAATGGAAAATATAAACTTTTTCCCTATCAATAATTTACCAGATTTATTATTTTATTCAGTGAATAAAATTCCTCCAAAAGATATATTTCTATCATGCACAAACTTTGAATAGATAAACATTTTGCAAAAATCTATGTCACATGAGGATTTTTAAAGTACAGTATGTGATGTTTTTTGAAACTATTGATCAATACAAATTATTAATAGAAGAAAATGAGTAGAGGCATCCCAAGACATAAATTGAGAATAAATTCAAGCCAAAATTTTGATTAGTTAGCTAGCATAGATGTTTAAAGGACTGCACGGTTATCAAAAACTCAAATGCTAACATATACATGTACTGAAAATCTGTTTATGAAAATTATTTCAAAACTTAGCTGGATTTGAAATTTAGACTCAAGAATATTCTCAGTGTATGGTCTTGAGGTTAAAGTTGTATTATTTGATTCTATGAATAATGTTTTCTGCACCATTAATATCCAGTATCAATACAAACAAGAGTCTGCATCATAAATTTATTATCAATTTAAAAACATGATAAAATCCTGTAAACAACCAGCTTAGAACAGTTGACACAATGATACTCTGTGGGTACAGGTCGGAACATAATACTGTCACATCTTACAAAAAAAAATAAAAATCTAAAACACTAGAAAAGAGAAAAAATGTAGGAAAGAAAGACTGTTGTCATCTTGATTTACATGACATTATTGTACTATCTTTTCACAAAGTCTCTCCCTGAAATATTATCTGGTAGACACAAACACTCAAATTGTACAGGCATACCAAGTAAATGTCACAAGAACCGATTGTATCATCTATTCAGATGACGTCACAAGTATCGACTGTACGATCTATTCAGATGATGTCACAAGTACAGATTGTACGATCTATTCAGATGATGTCACAAGTACCGATTGTACGATCTATTCAGATGACATCACAAGTACCGATTGTACGATCTATTCAGATGACATCACAAGTACCGATTGTACGATCTATTCAGATGATGTCACAAGTACCGATTGTACGATCTATGCAGATGACATCACAAGTACCGATTGTACGATCTATTCAGATGACATCACAAGTACCGATTGTACGATCTATTCAGATGACATCACAAGTACAGATTGTACGATCTATTCAGATGACGTCACAAGTACCGATTGTACGATCAGATGACAGTATACAGGTGTCATTTTGCTGAAAAAATATTTTGACAAAATTTGATAGTAATTGACAAGTTTTCCGTAGTCTCTAGTGTCAATTTGACAGGTCTGCAATATCAGAGGGTTGATCAACAGAAGCTTCTAATTCCAAAATTAAGGTTTGTAAATGTATATCTTTGAAAACATGGTACAGAATGGACATACATTATTGACATTGAATTATAAGTAGTATTAAAATGGCATTGGTAGCACTGTTTTATTGGCAGTCTTTCCTACAAACATTTTATATGCACAATATTCATCTAGCACTACTATATAAAAGTTTTAATAGAATTATCTGACAAATTTACATGATTTTGAAGAAATAATCTCCCTATTAACAGTTTGTCATAAATCACACTTCTTTTTAAAATCAATACATGTGCACATGAAAAATATCAAAATGAATTGTGAAGGTGTGACTATGTATTGATTGGAGATGCAAGAAGATGCCATTATCAAAGCTTCCACATTATCCCATAATTCCACCAACAATATCCCATAATTCCATTCACCTGTCCTCAATAGATTCCAATTGGTCATGATACTCTGTAAACAGTCTCTGGAGTTTCAAATTAGAACCAATGCTTGGTAAAATCTCATGAAGAAGAGTCCTCTTATCCATGCCCTGATGAAAGAAAAAGCAATACTTTTACTGACACAATTCTACTTATTGCAGCATGTCCTTTTGTATTCAGTTGCTCTTTAAATGTGAAACCCAGTTACAAACGAATGTCATTTGAATTTTATTCAATTCCTACAAGTAAGAGCCTCGGTTAATGAACCTATGTTCCTCCAATACCACATTCAAGCGGCCCATGGGCCACAATGCTCGCCCGAGTCACCAGGGTCCTGCTGTTCTTCAGAAGATAATTTATGAAAGATTTTTTTTACTTTCTTTATTTCTACAAAACATTTTGACTCTATCCTAGCCCCATGGCTTGACTTTACCGAACTTAAATCCACACAACATAGCAATGCATCAATATTACTATCATGGCCTTGCTGTCATGGAGAAGATTTTTTAAAAGATTGAATTTACACAGCCTAGGAATGTTTGCATATTTTAAAATATGATTTAATTTTTTTCCAAATTTGAAGGATATATATTCATAAAACTTTGAATCCATATTTTAGCCTCACTCTATTCCCAGGGACCATGATTTGGTCAAATATGATGAATCTGCATTACACAGGAATGTTTGCATACTTAAATATGACTTATCATAACTAGTGGCTCTTGAGAAGAATTTTGAAGATTTTCAAAATATATACACCCCATTGCAAAAATTTCGATTCCCTATTGTTGCCCCACCCTACCTCCCAGGACAATGAACATGTACTACATGACCCTATTGTTTCTGAGAGCAAGATTCTTAAATTTTCCCTCCATATATTCTCATGTAAAACTTTGAATCCATATTGTGGCCCAAATCTATCCCATTGGCGTTAATTTGAATAAACTTGAATCTGCACTACCTGAGGATGCTTGCATATTATATGAATAATCATGGCCCTGCTACTCTTTAAAAGATTTCTAAAGTTTGTTTCAAATATATTTCCATGTAAAATACTGTTGATCATCTATTGTGGCCTCATTTTATCCCCTCCTCCCACCCCATGCCACAAAGTGAATCAATTTGAATCTGCCCTTCTTGAGGATGCTTGCATATGGCCCTGTTGCTCTTAAGATTTAAAAAAAAATTGTCCTTGTATATTTCTATGTAAAACTTTATTCCCCTTTTGTGGCCCCATCCTACACCCTGTGGCCATGATTTGAACAAACTTAATTCTACCTGCTTGCAGATTACTATGACTAATCAAGGCCCTGCTCAGAGCTGTTCTTGAGAAGTTTTACAGATCATTTTTTTTAATATATCCCCATGTTAACATTTAATACCTTACTGTGGCCCTACCATACCACTGGTGGGGTAAAGATTCAAATAATTTTAAATCTACACTCGTTAAGGAGGTCATCACATAAGTTTTGTCTTTTCTGGTCCAGTGGTACTTGAGAAGATTTTTAAAAGATGCCATCATATTTCACCATTTCTTTTAAATTATCTTCCCCTTTAAAACGGGTGTGACCCATCATTTGAAGAACTTTGAATCCCTTCACCTAAGGATGCTTTATGGCGAGTTTGGCTGAAATTGGCCTTGTGGTTCTGGAGAACAAGTAAAAAATGTGTAAAATATAAAGAGATTGATGAACAGATGCCAGACAATACTACTCACCAGGTTTGTTTCTCCTATTAAGTGTTTTGTTATGTAAAGGGCCAATATGTTTAACATTTAGATATGTATTTTAAAAAATGCACAATTAAAATTTTAATGATGTTCTGGATGCCATGTTGCTGTTTAAATTTTGCTGCTCGCCGTCTAAAGAAATTTAGACGGCAATCACGTGACCTATGTTATAAAATGACAGAACATCATTCTAGTCCAAGGCAAAAAACCTTTTTGGAGAAGGCTTATATAGGCTGCAAGCCTGCTGCCTAATCCACTTATGTTTCATACATAATAAAATATTGTTTAAATTAAAGCACAAAAAACTATAGTTCAAGTAAGCAAAAAAAAATTATACAAAAAATAAAATATATAACATAAAATAAAAGGACAAATAAATCATAATAAAAATAACCATTACACATTTACATAAAACATGTAATTCAGTGTATACATAAAATAATGATTATTTACCAGAATCAGGTGATCCCAGGAGGACTTTCCCATTGTCTTATACACAGGTCCCAAAAGATCATCACAGACATCTCGGAGTTTGGACTCGAAAATATGCCTGGATTCTGACTCTAATCCTGTAGAGAGAAGACAACACAAGTCCATCAAAGACAAGAGGATACCCAACAGTGGTGGATCTAAAGATCATTAAAAACAAGAGGATACCCATCTACCCATCCAAAACAGTGGTGGATCTAAAGATCATTAAAAACAAGAGGATACCATCTACCCATCCAAAACAGTGGTGGATCTAGGACGTGGAAATCCCCCCCCCCCCCCCCCCCCACATCATATTTGGTAGGAAACTTCAACAGGAAAATTAAAAGGTGACAAACCCACTATCGAAATTCAATCTTCCCAACTCTAATACAATGTAATATATAACATACAATGTAATATAAAATGCACCACTTTATCCCCCGAGTCTCTCATGCAAAGAAATTTAATGTCAACTTTAGCAGAATAATTTTTACTTTTGCAATTCTAAGAACAAAAACATTACATCCCATACATTTCCTAAATTGAAGTACATGGTAATAAAACTTCATTTGCACATTCCATAATTTGTAATTAATATCAAACTAAAGCTGCTGAAATCCTTGAAAACAAAACTTACATATGTGAGTTTATAATTCACTCGAGTATAACCTTAATAAACAACGAATGAACTGACCTTCCTGAGACAAATATCTTGTGTACGTCTGCAGCCAGAATTTGTACTCCGGAGCAGACTTGAGCAAAAGACATGCTGCCAACTGAGACTCGATATGGCTGAGGGTGGAACTCTGTTGTAAGGATTGTCCAGCACTGAACACACGACTGGCCTGCATTCCCAGTCTGAAACGCAACATGAATTCATCAAGACATGCCAAAATCATACCCAGTCTGAAACGCAACATGAATTCATCAAGACATGCCAAAATCATACTCAGTCTGAAACCCAACATGAATTCATCAAGACATGCCAAAATCATACCCAGTCTGAAACCCAACATGAATTCATCAAGACATGCCAAAATCATACCCAGTCTGAAACCCAACATGAATTCATCAAGACATGCCAAAATCATACCCAGAGTAATTCTCATTTCAACACAGAACTTTATAGAATATTGTCTTTCTAAGAAGGCCTCACAGATCACTTCACTTTTACATTACACAACACTGAACTCAAGAGAATTTTGTTTTTGTGTAAAATATGCAAACTGAACATTCACAAAAATCAAGTTTTGTTCTTAAGTCTGATAAGCCATAGATCACAAAAATCAAGTCTTGTGAAACCTATGTAATGCGGGAAGCCTTTTAATGAGAATTTCTTTGGATCGTGTATATTAGAGACATTACCTGTCGTGTGATGTCTGTAATGAGGCCAGGGGTCCCTGAATTTTAGTAGAATCTTTAGCTGGTGCACAGCTGTGGTGGTCGGAGCACTGCTGTAGCACATCAGCTTTGTTATGGAGCAGCATCCTAGGATTAACATGTTTAAAACACATAACATAAGGATTCCTAAACAGAAACTATTTCATTCCATGCACTTAAAAAACATGATTATTCTACCACAATGTATATGTATTATGAGTCACTAGCAAGAACATTTTCAGGAATTCCTGTCAGAATGATGCTGATCATTAGTTCACGCCTTCTGTTGATGACTAATATAAACAAATTCAGGGAATTTACGTCCCCCATTTAAGGACAGAATAAGTGGGTGAAATACCTAAAAAAAAAAAGAAAAAAAAAAAAGAGCAGACGGAGAGAAAGTAATTACACATGGAACCCCTCTACAAATGCACAAAAAGTAGACACATCCTATCAAAGCCTGATCTAAAATGTTTATAAAAGCATTAGGGAAAGTATGAAGTCACAAATTTTATTCATGGTTTGTGTCAATTATTGTGATTTTCAATGAAAGATTGTAAATAAATAATCCCATGATGATTTAACTTACAACTGGAAAAATCAGGCAATTTCCAGTTTGTTAATTTTTGTTAACTCTTTCATCATTTTTGTAAAGAAAAATTTCCTATTTGCAGGTTTCCATTAACTACATGTACTTCATCAATTTGATTACAATGTCTTGTTTAAACTTAGAACTTTATATTTACTCTCTATCATTCTTCTTCAAAAACATAAAAACTTGCTCTTAAAAGTCATCAGTTGTAAGGAAGGGAGGCTAGTTTTACAGTATAAAACAATTTTTAAAATACTTTATACAAATTGTGACGTTGACCTTTCACCTTTTGACTATGTTCCCACACATTAGTATATCCAATGTCGGTTTTGTTACCGTACTAGCCCTACGTTCCCACACGTTAGTATATCCAATGTCGGTTTTGTTACCGTACTAGCCCTACGTTCCCACACGTTAGTATATCCAATGCCGGTTTTGTTACCGTACTAGCCCTACGTTCCCACACGTTAGTATATCCAATGCCGGTTTTGTTACCGTACTAGCCCTACGTTCCCACACATTAGTATATCCAATGTCGGTTTTGTTACCGTACTAGCCCTACGTTCCCTCACATTAGTATATCCAATGTCGGTTTTGTTACCTTACTAGTCCTACGTTCCCACACATTAGTATATCCAATGCCGGTTTTGTTACTGTACTAGCCCTAAGTTCCCACACATTAGTATATCCAATGCCGGTTAGTTACCGTACTAGCCCTACGTTCCCATACATTAGTATATCAATGCTGGTTTTGTTACCATACTTACCAAGTACCCATATCTTTAGAGAATGTGTAGGATTTTTTATTGTGAACTGTAATAATGGGCATTCCCTCCTCTGTCAACATGGACTTCTGTAGGTCATCGCTCCCTGATGTGAAAAAAAAAAATCTTTTTCAGAGCATTTAAACAAACTGGCCTTCATCGACAGACATTTCTTTAGGGCTGTTCCAGAAATGATCAAATGGGGGGGTCGGGCGGCAAATGATATTTTTTTGTGTGGGTGGTCATATTTTTTCATATTTTAATTGGTCCGTGGTTGGACTGTTAAAAAAATATTTATTATGGGTAGTGCGTAGTTTCTATTGTTTTATTTTGTGCCACGTGGGTGTTGAGTTTTCAGAATATTTTTATTTTCGCTCTTGTCGTGTTGGTTACAAAACGTCCGAGGGAAAATTGAAAACGTGCTTTCGAAATGCTGCTTTCGAAATCGGAAATCGGAAGTAACATAGAACTATTCGAGTTGTCGCTCTTTGCAGCGTATAACTTTCCATTACGGCACTCTTCAAATTAGAGGCGCGTTTAGTAGGGTCCCTTTGGACATGATGGCGGCGAACTCTGTTCTGTAGATTATTACAGTTTACAGTGCATCGATTTTGGGAATATTTTGAAACCAATAGGTTGATTTATACGAGGGTACCGATGCGTTATATTTATCAGTCGGTGTGACGGTGATATAGAGGCCTTCGGGCGCGGGCTCCAAGAAGACGAACGATTCGTGGAAAAACATATCCATACCCATTTCATGATAATAGCATCGTTTGGACTCCCAATCTTTCCAACATTCCCGCCATAGATGCCTTTGATTGTTGATGTGACATCGTTTCTTCAGAACTACTGTGATACAATGTCGCACAGGCATTACCGCGTCATTGACTAGAATGTTTGTCCCGAAAACCTCGCGAGATTTGTACCGTTTTCATTTTTAAAAATAGTTTTGTGGTGGGTCTGGTTAGTTTTTTTTTTTATTAGATGGGTCATTGTAAAATGAGTTTATTAATTTGATGGGTCATGGGGTATTTTTTTTTTTTTTTTTTTTTTTTATGGGTGCTTGGTATATACAAAAGGTGCCCCCCCCCCCCCCCATGTATTTATTTCTGGAATAGCCCTTACATGGATTTCATGGTTGACTTGACAGTAATATTCTATATCTGATATAGATTCCATGGTTGACTTGACAGTAATATTTTATATCTGATATAGATTTCATGGTTGATTTGACAGCAATATTCTATACCTGATATGATTGTTTTCAATGACTCTTTCCTGATAACCACAGAGTGGTGCTGCACATTCCTGCAAAAACAAAACAACGAAGTCCGTAAAAAAAACTAATTAATACACAATTTGTATATGGTTGGAATTCCCAATTCTATATATTGAATACATTTCTAAATACTGAATACATTTGTACATCTTGGTAAAATATCTGCCTCAGAATTGTAACAGTTACACATGATACAGACACAAACACATTACACTGCATACCAGAAATGTAGACTTACCAGATATAGGGAAATGTAGACTTACCAGATATAGACAAATGTAGACTTACCAGATAGAGAGAAATGTAGACTTACCAGATAGAGAGAAATGTAGACTTACCAGATAGAGAGATAGAGAGAAATGTAGACTTACTAGATATAGACAAATGTAGACTTACCAGATAGAGAAATGTAGACTTACCAGATATAGAGAAATGTAGACTTACTAGATATAGACAAATGTAGACTTACCAGATAGAGAGAAATGTAGACTTACCAGATAGAGAGAAATGTAGACTTACCAGATATAGACAAATGTAGACTTACTAGATATAGACAAATGTAGACTTACCAGATATAGAGAAATGTAGACTTACCAGATATAGACAAATGTAGACTTACCAGGTATAGAGAAATGTAGACTTACCAGATATAGAGAAATGTAGACTTACCAGATATAGACAAATGTAGACTTACCAGATAGAGAGAAATGTAGACTTACCAGATATAGAGAAATGCTTTCTGTGTAATGGCCATGACAAAGAAGCCCTTGATGTGAAGTCTGGAGACTTTGGAGTCTAACACGATACTGGGGAGGAGTCGAGACCCTGTACTGGAATACATATTCATTGAGCCATCCTCACAAGCTGCACACACAACTGTCCTGAAACAAGATGTGTTCGTGAAACACTGATGCCCCCGGATTACAACAAAGTGGAATCATCAAAGATTTTGGTGTCAGTGGAAATGTCTTGCCACAAGAAATACACATACCAAATATGAAAGTTCTACCTCTTATGGCATAAAAGATATGACCAAGGTTAAAGCTTTTGGTTAAAGTTTTTGTCACAGACAAACAGATGGACTATCTTTGATCTTGGATTCCGGGAGCACGAAAACATCAACAAAACAATCATTATCAGAATTGTTTGTTTATCTCTGAAGTACAAGTAAATCTTAACTTTAACAAGTACACATAAAGTGTCCTGTGCTATTTGTCAGTATCAGGTGAACACCCATAGATAAACAGGAACTACTCCAATCTGCAATTTTCACTTCTATTTTTCCCAAGTTTTCCAAATCAAACATCAATGTCAGAGACTGACAATATATCAATCATATGTAGCATGCACAGTTTTCACAGATGAACTCCATAAAATTCACAATGAAAAATAATCTCAACTTTCTTGTCTGTAATCAGCATTACATGGCAAAAGAAAGTCAGGTTAACCTTAATCAGATCAATTAAAATGAAACACAACTTTTTATTGAATTCAATTTCTCATTTCAGATGAATAGGTCATAAAAGAGAGGAGCTGCATTTTGAGTTTGCAGGTAACCCTGATAGTAGGTTTTGACATTCCCGCAGTGAAATGGAATTCTTTCTGTATCAAAGTAAAATAAGCAGTCCTTTGTTTGTTTGCTTGTTCCATTACTATTAAATAAGGAACATGCTTTAGTTCCTTAACTGTAATGCAATGGGATTTATGAACATGTAATAGACCAAATCAGGATCTGAATGTGGGAACTCTGAACCTCGATGCCATCAGGTGCCTACCAAGCTTTCTAGTCAGACAGCAGGGACAGAACTGGTCTAGATAAGGTAGCTTTCTGGTCAGCAGGGACAGAACTGGTCTAGATAAGGTAGTTTTCTAGTCAGCAGGGACAGAACTGGTCTAGATAAGGTAGTTTTCTAGTCAGCAGGGACAGAACTGGTCTAGATAAGGTAGTTTTCTAGTCAGCAGGGACAGAACTGATCTAAATAAGGTAGCGTTCACCTTCATACTTACTTTGATCCAGCCACCAGCAGAATGGGTGAATTCAGGACCTGCTCCCAGAGTGTAAGTCCTTCCTGAACACACCTCATTTTGTGCAGTGTATGGACTCCAATACTGATGTTGTTTTCTACCTCCACCATTAGAGAGTTTTCCTTTATTCCGATCTGTTAAACATGTATTGACTGATAATTAAACCTGTCAAACACATATTGACTGATAATTAAACCAATTCTAACAACATCATTCAGTACAGTAATATAAACACATATTGACTGATAATTAAACCTATTCTAACAACATCATTCAGTACAGTAATATTAACACATGTTGACTGATAATTAAACCAATTCTAACAACATCATTCAGTACAGTAATATAAACACATATTGACTGATAATTAAACCTATTCTAACAACATCATTCACTACAGTAATATTAACACATGTTGACTGATAATTAAACCAATTCTAACAACATCATTCAGTACAGTAATATAAACACGTATTGACTGATAATCAAACCTATTCTAACAACATCATTCAGTACAGTAATATTAACACATGTTGACTGATAATTAAACCAATTCTAACTACCTCATTCAGTACAGTAATATTAACACATATTGACTGATAATCAAACCTATTTTAACTACCTCATTTAGTACAGAACATGTATTGACTGATAATTAAATTTATTCCACAACCTCATTTAGTACAGTAATATTAACACATATTGACTGATCAGTAGATCAATCAATCATTTGCCTGGATTTAGGCTTTCCACAATCAACCATTAAATAGTTTGATTATTGGTGTATTTTGACTTACAGCTTTAGTGAATGTTTTCTGAGTAGAGGCGACAGGTAACTCCAGCTCGGGAGCTGCTGCTTTATACTGCATTGCTTGACCATCCACAGGGGGCGGTGCGTACTGTAATAACGCAATGTAGAGAATATGTCATGTTACTAATATGTCTGACAGAGTGAGGCAAAAAGTATATGTATTAGTATTTATATCCATAACAGGATAAAAAAAAGTTATTCAGACATGTACAGACAGCTGTCAAAGCACCTTAGCATCTTCAGTGATCTTGTTACACGACAATTAGAAATTTGATCCGCCTTTTCATGAGCATGGGAAATATGATGCAATTGATGTAAAAAGTCCATAGTGAGGTCATATTTAGCATCAGTGTTTAGCAAATTTACAAACACAGGCGACCTGGTACAATCAAGGAGTGATTATATTATAGAGAAAATATGGTTTACATTCTTAAAATTACGGATTTTATGTATAATCTCAGAATAATGTGAACTTGGGCAGACAAGATTCAAATTGGCAAAATACATGTTCATGCACTTCCATTCGAATCTATGCAATTTTGACCAAAATTTTCAAGTTCCATATGTAGGGTCTAATTTTTCATCAGTTTCCTACACTTTCCTTTTAAGCATGTATATGCCTGTTACCTATGGGGAGAGCTCCGCTCTATTAAGCACAGTTTAACATTTTCTCCGTTTCACACTTACATGAGAAACTGGGGTTGACATCAGACTAGTAAGTACAGTTTAACGTTTTCTGTTTCACACTTACATGAGAAACTGGGGTTGACATCAGACTATTAAGTACAGTTTAACGTTTTTCTGTTTCACACTTACATGAGAGACTGGGGTTGACATCAGACTATTAAGTACAGTTTAACATTTTCTGTTTCACACTTACATGAGAAACTGGGGTTGACATCAGACTAGTAAGTACAGTTTAACATTTTCTCCGTTTCACACTTACATGAGAGACTGGGGTTGACATTAGACTATTAAGCAGTTTAACATTTTCGGTTTCACACTTACATGAGAGACTGGGGTTGGCATCAGACTATTAAGCAGTTTAACATTTTCTCTGTTTCACACTTACATGAGAGACTGGGGTTGACAGCAGGGCTCGCTCCTTGTCTATTTTTCGTGGACGTCCTCTTCTCTCCTCTTTCTTTTCACCCTCGTGTTTCCGTTTGACACCAGTTGACAATTTGTGGTCTTTCACCTTATCTTTTTCATTCCTGGAAAAAGAAATGGCTAAGTTGATTTTTTCAAATCTTTCACGAAAAGTTTCAAAACTTGCTTAAGACATGAAGTTGTTCAAAATACTCTGAAGCACATGAAATACTGTAAATTACTAAATATATACGAGGAATTTATTATCAAATACTTTTTCGAGAAAAATCATTGCAAAATAAAGTTATTCACTTTTATTCATATATTGCAAAATACATGTAATAACTCTTGATCAACACAGCATTCATGAATTAATGTTCCCACAATTAGACCTCTACGAGTTATTTTGCGATATTAAGTGCTCATTGATTAGATACTTATCCTGTAATGCAAAGCGCACATACATGCATGTACCGAGCAAAACACAAGTGTCAATACTTTACTAAATATACACAAGGAAACACTGTTATAATTTTTCTACGTAACCAATATAAAGCAAGCCTTGTACAAAGGAATTTTACAATATCATTTTGTCACCAATTACAATGAAAGGAAGCAGAAGTGAGCAAGCTCACATACCCCACGCTCCAACATTGCTTGACAATGCCTCACATAATGAATGGTAATGTTATGCATTACTGCAAGTTGAAGGACAGACGGGCTCGAAATTCTAAGTTCAAAAAAGGCATAATTCCCAGAAAAATTATCAAATCAGAATTTTCTGCGAATATGCACATCTACACAGTGTGTCCTTATTAACTACAAAGTTTCACAAAATTCTGCTGAGCAGTCTCAGAGGAGTTGCGCTGACAAGAATGGGACTTCGTTGCGTGGGGTATAATAACAATATGCCTCAGTTGCTTTTATCATCGACACTTACTTCTCCAAGGGGGTTTTAACCTTCTCCTTGACCTCATTTTTATCCTTGACAATAGACTTGTCCTTGACATCAGATTTTTCTGAGAACTTCTTTCCGGACGAGTGATGCTTAATTTTAGGTTTTGACTGCAATGCTTTCATTGGCTGCAAAAGTGAAGATAATACACTCATAAAGCATAGCACATTTCATCAATAATTCTAATAAAAGCTAAGCATGTCATCAAAAATGAACTACTTCAAATTCAGTGCTTTCAGAGTGAAAGATAAAGAGACATATTCCAAGAAAACAGAATGTTGATGAAGGTAAACAATAAAGAATACTTTGTATTAATAATGGAAGCATGAGGTGATAAGCAACAGAACTTCACTGTCCTTCACTTAAAGATGCTTTATGTCAAGTTTGGGTGAAATTGGCTCTATTCTTGCAAAGAAGCCAAAAATGTGAAACATCTAGAGACAGACAATGGAAAATTTCAACCAGAAAAGCTCAGATCGGGCGAGTTAAAAATGTAAAATCAAGATTTATTTTGAGGTCGAAGTGTGACATTACTTTCATTAACAGTATAGTACATGAAAGTACACCAACTTCTTCATATATTTTTCCTTAAAAATCTAAAAACAGGAGTTTACCTGAATGGACACATTGATAACTTTGTTCGGAGTAGCCGGAGGAGTACTTTCTGGGGCCCGGGCAACATCCATTTTCTCTAATCCGGGGGCAGATGGAGAGTCCTCTTGCGTTGATTTTGGTGTAGTATCGCCTCCCTGGGGAAGGGGCTGGGATGATTTTGACACCCCCTCCCCCCCAGAAGGTGGCATCACTGAAGAACTGGTCTGGTTTGACAAGTTGGAATTTGAAAAATTTGATCGAGAGGAAGGGGAGACTATCCCCTTTGTGACAATGTCCTGTTTTTCTACAACAATTTTGCTGGTAGCTTTGGTGGTGGTGAAATTGATGCCTTGACTTTTGAACGGCAGAGGAGCTTCTCTGAAGTCAGATAAAACACAGAATAGTGCCTAAAACAAGGCAGAATTTCTCAAAATGATGCAGATGTGTAAATGCTTGGAAAATCAAACTTACCCAACATTAACATCCAGTTGTGGGGCTAAGAATATTGGTGTGATCCTCCTCCTGCCGTCTGCTGTCTTTGTTTCAATTTGTTTGTCTGTTGGCTAATGCAAGACAGAAAATTTGTAAAGAAATATATAAGTAAATTCCAATTTGTGCATGTGTGTGTCAGATACGTGAAAACTCCAGAAATAGAATTAAATTTGGAGGTGTTTTCTCGCCAATGGGTGCATTGGCAACAATGAATCGTAGATGCCAAAACAAAGATATGCTGCAAACTTGCATGCTTCATGCAATAGCCCAATCTCTAGTAGCTAAATCCTTCAACATGTACCAATGACCACGCCTTGTCATCAGTATTACATCCACACTAACTTAAGTTGTTATAAATAGAACCGCATTCTCATTGGTCCCCACTCTTTTGTGGAAACAATCAGAACGAGCCCAACTTTTCTGATAGCGAATGATGTCAAGGGTTAGTGCGAGGTAACGAATCAATAACCCTTGACTTGTGAAGATGGAGACCACTGTGTTACAGACAGATGGATGGACAAACCCAAATTAAGAGAAGAGCTTACAAGTTGTTCAGAACGTGTTTCTGATCCTTTTATATAAATACACAATATAATACATTCAAGCTAAACATAAATTATTATCCCAAAAATAAATCCAATTAAATCCTTGATTCTCAGGCATTAAATACTCACGCCAGGACCAATTTGGTCCATACCAGCAGTAATTCTCAATGCTTCCCCTGCATACAAAACACTTTCCCAATAATAGCCGTCTATAGAAAGAAATCTGCACCGACCTTGAACGGACTTCCCTGGCTGTCAGACATCCTGCTGTGGCTACACCTATCCTCGGATTCGGATAGTTTTGTCTGCATCTCCTCTCCTTTTTGCTGCTGTAGCTTGAGTAAGGCTGCTGACTCTATAACCTGTGTGCCATTGGTGGAGGATTTGTTTTTGGTCATACATTTCCCATAGATATTCTCCAGAAACAGCTCCTGAAAGGATACAAGCTTAATAGATATTCTCTAGAAACAGCTCCTGAAAGGATACATGCAAAACCCTGAATACTTTCGAAAGTAAATATGGCCTATGCATCCAGGTCAGGAAAATATCCGTATGTCAAAATACAGTGTTTAAATGTTTGTATTGTCAGGGTTTTTTTTTTTTAAGAGATGGGCATTAATTAAAGATGTACAACTTCTCTGACAATTTACCCCATTTCTCAGACATATTAACAGTGATGTAGTATTCATAAACGTAATATAATAATATATAATAAATAATTAAATAATATATATATATTATTACTACAGTAACTTGATCCGAAGGGTCGGATCACGTCGAGTTGACAGGCGAGGATCATCAGATCACACAAGACGCGAAGCGTCAAGTTTGATCTGATGATCCGCACCTGTCAAGGAGACGTGATCCAACTCTTCGGATCAAGTTACTGTAGTAATGATAAATTTATTATATACCCCCTTCTGCATTTTAAATCCACATTTATAAGATAATAAATGTAATCCAAATTATCAAAAACACAGACATACCATGAAATTATGTTTTGTGTACGCAGTTTTGTTTTGTGACACGGTCAACATTTTCCACAAATAACGTTGCGTTTATGCATTGTGACGGCATCAGTTTCGGAGGATACTGATACGGAATCAGAAAACCACAGTGTGGTGATCCGGAAAACCGGATCACACGCTGTGAAATCCACAGTATCAACGAACGATACATTGATGGGTATATAATAAAAGGTAATATAATAATATATAATAAATAATTATATAATATAAGGTAATATAATAATATAAGTCTTCACAATTAAATATTAGTTGAACTTTTTTGAAATCCAATTTATTTTGAAAAAAATTAATTTAACATATTCATGAACATCAAGTTCCCACTTCCAAAACATACTATTATAGTGATAGTATTTCTGGTACATCAACATTTCACAGGAGAAAGTTATGACTATAAAACAATACATCTGAAAAGTTCATTATAGGATTAAAGCATTTTTATTTTAAATTTGTGAGTAAAATGTCCAGAGTTTACACATTGATAAATTCTTCAAAAAGAATGTTTGATTCTTATAATTCCAATTTGTTCCCTGTATTATCTATTTAAAAAATTTGAATAGTTTCCCCGCACTATGTTATTTGTTTTCAGTTGCGTATGTATACATATCGTTTTTGGATTTATTGATGTGTAAATTCTCATTTAGCTTTATTTTTGTCCAATCAAAGCAACTGTAATAAATAACATTGGCATTATAGTAATTTGATTTACATGCAATACAAGCAACTAATCTAAGTGTTATACAATGCATGTTTCTCCATCTGTCTTAGCCGAGAGCAACACCTAATACATAAACTAGTCAAACTCTTCCTTCTGTATTCAAGTTCAAATCCATTGCACATAGTTGTAACCTAAATTCGTCTTTGCATTGCAATCCAGCTCTCATCTTTTTTAAAACTGAACACAAAGTAAAAACCTCATACAACAGTCAAAATAATGGAAGGAAAATCAAACCTTGAAAACGGTATACGTGTACTGTTGTTTTTTGTTGTTTTTTTGTCAACAGTTTCAACTTATGAAATTAGGATTGCTCAAAATAATGATTTTGAGCTCTCAGACAGCTGAAATTCCTGCATCTAACCCCATTCAGCGCTACATGCCTCAGTGAAGTCTTCCACTACCCACCCCATTCAGCACTACATGCCTCAGTGAAGTCTTCCACTACCCACACATACATATTATGTAATCAATGCCATTGATTAAGAGAAATTGAATGAATAATTGTGTAAATAGCAATGTTTTTAAAACTGAACTCACCACGTCATTCTGTGCCATTGGATCTCCTATCTCGTCCTTGCTGAATTCAATGTATGCCACTGTTCCATCACTGGAGCATGCCATCAGATCCAATCCAGATTTGCTCCTGTAATATAAAAATTCTATCACTTTTATGCATTATTTTCTTTAGAATTACATGTATTTCAAACAACGTAATTCTTTATGATCTTTGAGCATTCAATGACACAAACCAGCTGATATCCAAGATAGTATTTTCAAATAGGTCATGGGTCACCACCAGTGGTCTTTTAAGAGCTGTCAACTGAAAATTAAAAGTTATAATTGAATACAAAGAACTAACAACAAGAGGCTCCATGGCCCTACAGGTCATCCGAGTATCAAAACAGCAATGAAACTAATAAGAAATGTAGAGTATTCATGATGCAAGAGAGCATCTTTCACACTGTGAATTGGATGTTGTCATTCTTATGACTTAGGAGGAGGGGGGGGGGGTAAAATGATTTGTAATTTTTATTATCATTGATCTTCATTTTGACCAAATGACCTTGATCCAGGATCAGGAATCAATGTCTGCCACAAGCAATGCCAAATATCACCTTCTACTGTCTCTTCATAACAGTCTGAGACAAACGTTTGTAACATTTCACTGTCTCTCCATTACAGTCTGAGACAAACGTTTGTAACATTTCACTGTCTCTTCATTACAGTCTGAGACAAACGTTTGTAACATTTCACTGTCTCTCCATTATAGTCTGAGACAAACGTCTGTAACATTTCACCCTCTCTCCATTACAGTCTGAGACAAACGTCTGTAACATTTTACCCTCTCTCCATTACAGTCTGAGACAAACGTCTGTAACATTTCACTGTCTCTTCATTACAGTCTGAGACAAACGTTTGTAACATTTCACTGTCTCTCCATCACAGTCTGAGACAAACGTTTGTAACATTTCACTGTCTGTTCATTACAGTCTGAGACAAACGTTTGTAACATTTCACTGTCTCTTCATTACAGTCTGAGACAAACGTCTGTAACATTTCACTGTCTCTCCATCACAGTCTGAGACAAACGTTTGTAACATTTCACTGTCTCTTCATTACAGTCTGAGACAAACGTTTGTAACATTTCACTGTCTCTTCATTACAGTCTGAGACAAACGTCTGTAACATTTCACTGTCTCTCCATTACAGTCTGAGACAAACGTTTGTAACATTTCACTGTCTCTCCATCACAGTCTGAGACAAACGTTTGTAACATTTCACTGTCTCTTCATTACAGTCTGAGACAAACATTTGTAACATTTCACTGTCTCTTCATTACAGTCTGAGACAAACGTCTGTAACATTTCACTGTCTCTCCATTACAGTCTGAGACAAACGTCTGTAACATTTCACCCTCTCTTCATTACAGTCTGAGACAAACGTCTGTAACATTTCACCCTCTCTTCATTACAGTCTGAGACAAACGTTTGTAACATTTCACTGTCTCTCCATTACAGTCTGAGACAAACGTTTGTAACATTTCACTGTCTCTTCATTACAGTCTGAGACAAACGGCTGTAACATTTCACCCTCTCTCCATTACAGTCTGAGACAAACGTCTGTAACATTTCACTGTGAAATAACCTGACTCTATATCACACAAGGACAGAGCACGGTGTGAAATAACCTGACTCTATATCACACAAGGACAGAGCACGGTGTGAAATAACCTGACTCTTTATCACATACAGACAGAGCACGGTGTGAAATAACCTGACTCTTTATCACATACAGACAGAGCACGGTGTGAAATAACCTGACTCTATATCACACAAGGACAGAACATGGTGTGAAATAACCTGACTCTATATCATACAAGGACAGAGCACGGTGTGAAATAACCTGACTCTTTATCAGATAAGGACTCTAGCATATTGACTAATGGTCCAATAGTTTCTGAGAAAAAAGTGAAAACATACAAAAAAACAAGATGTGATTGTGAAACACAAATGCCCCTGATAATGGCCAATTCCAAAGACAGCCATGGTCACAAAGACAATATCTTGGTACCTGAGTAGAAAGATCTTGTCACAAGAAATGCTCATGTTCAATATGAAAGCTCTAATATTTACCATTTAGAAGTTATGACCAATGTCAATTTTTTTTAAAAGTGGGTCAAATGTCAAGGTCAAAAGGTTTAGTACCCACGGAAAGATCTTGTCACAAGAAATACTCATATGAAATATCAAAGCTGTAACACTTACTGTTCGAAAGTTAGTAGTAAGGTTAAAGTTTGAAAAAGTAGGTCAAACTCAAAGGTCAAGGTCACAGGGTAAAAAATGTTGGTACCCACAGAAAGGTCTTGTCATAAGGAATACTCATATGAAATATCTTAGTTCTAGCACTTACTGTTCAAAAGTTATTAGCAAGGTTAAAGTTTCAGACAGAATGACAGACAGGACAAAAACAATATACTACCTGATCTTTGATCTCAGGGGCATAATAACGACTGAACATTGACTATGATGGACAAACAGATAACAATACTGTATTCCTTAATTCACACAAATTTGTGAAATAGAGGCAAGCATTCTGATCTTGTGAGATATGCTTATCATGAATTAACAAGAATATCAATTACTCAATCAGGAATCTTTAGTACCTCATCGGGTGACCTAGAAACAGGACGCACTGTAGAAGCTCTTACCCAAACAGAAAGTGACCGATCTTTAGTACCTCATCGGGTGACCTAGAAATAGGACGTACTGTAGAAACTCTTACCCAAACAGAAAGTGACTGATCTTTAGTACATCATCGGGTGACCTAGAAACAGGATGTACTGTAGAAACTCTTACCCAAACAGAAAGTGACCGATCTTTAGTACATCATCGGGTGACCTAGAAATAGGACGTACTGTAGAAGCTCTTACCCAAACAGAAAGTGACCGATCTTTACTCTGGTGACCTAGAAACAGGATGTACTGTAGAAACTCTTACCCAAACAGAAAGTGACCGATCTTTACTCCCAATGGCACAGCACGTGTATTGTTGAGCCTGTATGAAAATGGACACTCATTATTACAAAGTAATTTAAAATGGAACTGTTCACTGTCTGTTGTTCATCGGGTACCCATATCCTTTCCTTATTCTGCAGAAAGCAACAGCACAAACAAGAAACAAATTACTTCAGAAATGTGCTCACTTGATATATATCAACAAATACTTCTGATTAAGTTTTCCTGGAGTAGTACATGTATATATAATAATGATTGATTGCTGCCTCAGGCAACAGAACTGCTGCTGTCCTTAAACCCAGTCATTTTTTCAGGACTGTTTTAAAATATGACTTACACAGGGCTGTCACTGTCCCTTTTTGGTACAGGGTCCGGGTCCCATTAGATTGAGAAAATTATCGATGTTTTGGGTCAAATTGGGAAATTTTACTTTTCGGGCCTTGTTGAAAATGCGTGAGAAGTTATAAGTAAAAACGAAACTAACACAATTTAATTTTTTTTATACACACGATGTAACAGTTTGTGATATTGGGAATTTCTAGATAAGTAAACTGGGAATTTTGGGGGTTTTTCCCAATTGGGAAGGGTCCATTTATCGGACCCAATTCAAAGAGATTGACGGCCCTGCTTACATAACCAAAAGAAATTAAGGCAATCAGGCAAAAGATCTGAAGGCAATCAGGCAAAAGATCAACTGAGCGTAACATTTCCAGTTAATGTTGATTGACCAGTCCAAAGAAAAATGGTTAAAAGACTGGGGGAGGGTGTTCTACTTAACCGTCAAAATGTCATGTTTTAATAGAAATCATTTTATATGGGGAAAAGACTGAAGGTGTATATCAACAATTACTATTTAATAATATCTTAATATTCAAATGAATAGAGTAAAAAATTTACCTGTTCCAATCCTTTCTTCATTTTCTTTGAAAATATGTTAGGGTTGAATCTCTGAAAAAATGTTCATCGAGAATAGTATTGTTTAATAACACTGGAGGTATTCACATCTCAATGCAATCAATCACGCAAAATTATAATCACTGTCAATGCATCATCAGTACTAATTAATGATAGCGTCAAGTTGTTAATAAGACATACCAAGGTACAGTGTACACTCTCACAACTGGCTATCTATTTGAACATCATATTCTCAATAAATAACCCTTCATCCAGCTTCATATATTGTTCAGACAAAAACTTTTTATAGTCCTAATTCTGAAGTCTTTGAAGTGTTCTAAATTTCACAACACCTTCTAATCAAGTCATCTTTGTCTTTATCTTGCAATATCTTCATTACAGTGAGTACATGTACAAAATCTGTTTTATTATGAACAGTTTATCTTATATTGTGGAATGTATCTACCAAATTACACATGTTGTTAAGATCAAATCAACATACATGTAGACATCAAAATTTTGGTTCTTTTAAAAACAAGTCCTGTGATTCATAATGACCTCCCGAGACCACAGAAATAAAATTTAGATGTATTGCAATTTAATGGTGCAATGAGTGCATTTCCAATTGTTGTACTCTATAAAGATTTTTTTTAAAAATACTTATAGCCCTGCCCTGGGAATTGACCGCACCATCCATAGGTAATGAATCAAAAGTTTGGGTACAGTGTTTATACTTTTTATCCTAACTATGCACCTAGTATGTCTGCTAGGTGTTCAGGAGTATAGCAGGAGATCATCAAAGATAGCATGCGTCTTCTGTATAATGCACCATAATAAACCCACCTTTAGGCTCTGAACCCTGAAGCAGTGATCAAGTTTATCATAATATTGATAAAAGAATCCATACTATGCCCTTGTTTATGATCCAAAAGTTCTTGAGTAAGAAAAAGAAATTTAAAGATGGAATGCAATTTTAGAATATGATCTTTATAGCTCCATGCTAGGGCAAAACCCCCTGTCCGTAATTCATCATAATAAAGAACACTGCTTCTCTGCAAGGTGTTCAGGAGAAAAAAGGAAGGTTTTAAGAATCAGGCTATTTCTAGATGCTTTTGGTCCATGGAAAAGTCCTATTGAGACAATTTTTGTTCCTTTTAACCTCCCTAAGAAGATGCATTACAAATTTCATTAAAAATTGGCCACTTAGTTTCTATGAATTCAAAAATGTTTTGAACATTTTTGACTTCCTAGAAACTAAGTGGCTTTTGAAGTCAATGGAGGACAGAGAATGCCATGAGATTGACAATGACTGACAGGCACGTACCACAATCAGTCACCTGCTTATCTCTCAGGTGCCTTAACAATGAAACATAAACCACACTCACCACCACAGTTATAGCTTTTCTATGTCCTACAAAATCCAGGGAGGTTTTAAAGCCGTCCCTTTCTATAATTTGAGCTGTAGGTCCAGAGTTGTTCATAGCATGAGCAGACACGATGTAGGCGCCATCTGGTGACCAATGACAACGAAGCACATGAGTCGTTCCCCCGCACTGAAAAATTATTCACATCATCATTAGGGTGAACCAAGTTACAAATTTTATTTATGTTTAGTGTCATTTATCATGATTTTCAATGCAATATTGTAAATTAAAATAATCCCCATGCTGATTTAACTTACAACATAAAAGAGAAACTTTCAATCTGTTTTTTGTATCAATTTCGTAAAGAATAATTTCCTATTTGCAGGTTTCCATTAACTACTTCATCAATTTGATTACAATGTCAATTGGCAAGTTTAAACTTTGACTTTATGTTTACAATTATATTACCATTCTTCTTTTCAAAATACAAACCCTCACACACTTAAAAGTAAACACTTAGGAAAGGAAGAGGGCTAGTTTCACAGTATAAAACTATTTAATACCTTATATGAATTGTGACCTTGACTTTTCACCTTTTGATCTCTAAATTTAGATTCATCACCTCAAGTGTCATTGTAAAAGCTTGGAGAAAACTAAAGTTATCATCAAATCAATAAGGGTCTTCTTCAGGTCATAGGGAGTTATTGCATGAGGTTTCATTGCAAAAGCTTAAGATTTATTGAATGATTGAATATCGTTTAAAGTCAATCTCAAGAATATTTCACTCATATGGAGACGTCGCCATTGCTGGTGAAGGGCTGCAAAATTTCGGCCTATGCTCGGCGTTTAAATGGCCTTTGAGCAAGAAGGGATCTTTATCATGTCACACCTGCTGTGACACGGGACCTCAGTTTTTGCGGTCTCATCCGAAGAACCACTCCATTTAGTCGCCTCTTACGACAAGCAAGGGGGTACTGAGGACCTATTGTAACCCGGATCCCCAATGCAAAAGCTTAAGGACTTTCAGAGATATAGGCTGGAAACAAAAGAGTGACAGACAGACAGATGAACAGATGGTCGGATAGACACAAACAAAACGTGTTACTTGATCTTACCTCTGTAAATGGTTCTGTGACTTTTGCCTCTTCTTTCCAGTCCCTAGTTCTCCATACTCTCAGACTACGGTCATCGGACTGCAAAAAATATCAAATTGAAAAAAAAATCATGGAATACATTAACAAGAGGCCCAGGGGCCATAACAGTCACCTGAGTATCATTGCCCATATTTGCATTTACGCCTCAATACGGAGTCTTTTGTGCACATGTTAATGATCTTTCAAAATATGCATACAATTCTTATTCAATTTATACAGAAGAAGGAAAAATGGAAGTTTGAAGCATGTAAATCATTTTGACCCCCCACCCCCACCCCACAAGTCTAAAACTGACCCATGGGCAGAGAATTTCACAATTTGAGAAGAGGACATCACAACCATGCATTTAGTTTATCTCCCATTACTGCGAAAGAAACTAAGAAAAAACTAGGTAGAATTGTTTTAGCACATTAAAACTAATGTCTCCCCTTCCATTTTTCATAGTTTTTAGAACACATTTTTGGGGACCATCTTTAAAGTGGAAAATTAAGACTTACCGTACATAGCATTCGCCTATACAGTCAAACCTGTATTAAGAGACTGTCCAACGGAGAATGGAAAAAAGGTCACATATGACAGGTGGTCTCTTAATACAGGTTGCCTATTTTCCGCAGTTAATTGATAAATTTCGCAAATAATTTGTACAATGGAGAAAATGACTACATGTATTTGGAATTTATCATTAAGAATATCAAGTACGGTTTTAATAGTTGTAAAATAAAATTAATAATACACTATAGTTAAAAATCTAGAATACAATGTGTTGCATCATAATTTATTATTCATTAAAAATTAAATTTAATCTGTTTAAGAATGATAAACATGCATTTCATATTACATACACAATTACATGAGATTTAAATTTCATTGATGAACTGCATGTATATTTTCTAAAACTTATAAACATTTTGTTGTAAAGAGTATTTATGTATAGCCTACTTGAACAGTGTAACTAAAAAATGCAATGCTTGTGGTAAGAAAGCAAATGATGAAGTGTTGTGTCTCCTTTTGTACAATACATGCTGGAAATATGTTATTCAATATTTGAGAAACATTAAATAAATCACAATATCCATTGTACATGCACAACAAATCCTTTAAGCTTTGAACTAATGCAGACAACTTTCTTGAACTCGGACGTGTCAAATACTCGGGACGGGCATACCTAATTGAAGACCTACGGGTAATTGAAGACCTACGGAAGACTTACAGAAGACCTACAAAAATGTGAACTATATACATCAAAACTAATATGATTTTCTGCTTAAGCATGTCTCAAATATAAAATAAACACAAACAATTTTGATAAAAATACATTTTAAAGTGTATTTATAAAGTTCGGTATGGGGAACATTTTTTTCTATTAGACGACCTAGTGCAAGAGTGATAACTCACGTAAATATATATCTACAAAGCAGCTGTTCAATTGTTATTCATTTCTTTTATTTTTTAAGATACAATTTTGAAACATTTTTCCGATCTTTTAACAAAGAAAATATACAAGAAATGATTATTAATTGAACAGCTGATTTGCAAGTATGACATTTATACGAGTTATCGTTCTTGCGCTAGGTCGTCAAAAGAGAAAAATAGTTGCTCCTACCCAGCTTTGAAAATACACTTTAAAACTTATTTTTATAAAACTTTTTTGTTTATATTAGATATCTGTGGCATGCTTAATGAGAAAATCATATTAGTTTTGATGTTTATAGCCTATATTTTTGTAAGTCTTCCGTAGGTCATATATTTCACAATTTATATTTCTCTTGTCCTAGAGATGTTTCACACCAAAACTGGTTACAACTGGCCTTGTAGATTTCAAGAAGTTAAAAATGTCAAATTGTTAACAAACGGCACACCACGACGTACGAAAACCAACAGCAATAGGTTATCTGAGTGACTCAGGTGACCTTAAAATGTCAGAGAATGATGGTCACTACTGGAATAGTGATCCAACAGATAGGTTTTACTTCTTTTGCATCAACTATCTTAATATGAAAATTTACAATTGTCAGTCCATTTTGACAAGTGTTTTAAGACATTACCTGAGAGGCGAGATATTTTCCCACCGGGTCCCACGTGACACCTTTCACCAAACCATCATGGCCTTTTATTACTGTAACTTGAGCTGCAGAAAGAAAACTAAACATTCATTTAAGAAATTACTTTTCAACCTTATCAACATGACTTTTGATTGAGTACTTGAAATGGACATGACCTAGGAAAAATTGTACATACCCCTAGCATCACCTTAGTCATATGACTTACAGTTGAGAATTTGAAGTAAACATGACCTTGAAAAAATTCTTTTAAAAACTACAGGGAATGGAAATCGCTTTGCTGTAAGCATGGATTCATTATAAGCATGGTTACTGTAACCATGTATTACTGTACATACATGTATGTATATCAGATACTTTGCTGTGCTTATTGATCTGCTAGGACCATGAAATAAGCATGTATTACATCTTCACATATTCGTATGTACACAATTCCTCTACCTGGAAAGTTGTCAGCATTCCACACGATGATTGTGTTATCAATGCTGCAGGATGCCATCCAGCTGTCATTGGGGGACCAAGCAAGGTCAAGGACATCTGAAATACATTAAAATAAGGTCAAGGTCATTTCAGACATGAACATAAAAACTATTAGGTGATTAAAGAACATTGCATCTTTCATATACTAATCATTATTCATGGGTATCAAATTAAATGGCTTTGTCAAAAAAATTCAGTTGGGCGAGTGGTTTTAGGAGCTGAAAATGTGAAAAGACTGAATGACAAACACATCAAATTTATTTGAGGTGAACAAAACTTTGAGTGACAGTACGGTTAAATTTGAGTGACAGTACGGTTAAATTTGAGAGACAGAGTACGGCTAAATTTGAGTGACAGAGTACGGTTAAATTTAAGTGACAGAGTACAGTTAAATTTGAGTGACAGAGTACGGTTAAATTTGATTGACAGAGTACGGTTACCTCCTGAATGGCCTCTTAGTGTTGCTGCTGGCCTCCATTGTTCGTAGGTTGGAGTCCCGGAGCCAAATGAAGGACCAACCCCAGCCCTGTACAAAGGATAACAATTTTTATCAAATCTAAATAATAAATCTCTCTCATTTGAAAATTGTATTTTCTGGGACTGGATTTTAAGCTTCATTATATAGTACTAAAATATGCAATCTACAACATCTGTTCATTCATAAAACTTCATACATAAACATAGATTCACAGTAATACTTATTCATCAAATAACCAATATTGTTATACACCTTCATTTTTTTCCTATATAAAACTAATACGATTTAGAACCAACATTAGAACTGTTAAACCAACTCTCACACTCATGGTCTATTGACCGGTCAGCAGTTTACGAACTGTTGACCGGGCAATAATCTGCCCTATTTCTATTGGCTTTGCAAGTCACATTATTCTTAGTCAGCTGCTTTGTTTACATAATGGCGGTTGATTTAGCTGATGATGAAATACAGAATTTATTAGATGAAAAGCAAAGCAGAAACACAAAAAATAGAATTATTACTTAGGATATTAGGTATGTTTTCTTTTAAACAAGTGGATACGGTGATAAATGTATGCAATCACACTGCATCTAGAAAAAACAACCCAAAAAGAATGAAGGTGTATAACAAAACAGTTATAGACTGTGTCCTCGGACAACAGCTGTTTTGTTGATCCTCAAACAGATCTGTTGCCCTCAGCCTACGGCTTTGGGAAACAGATCCGTCCCTGGGTCAAACAAAATAGTTGTCCAAGAACACAGTCAATAACTGCAATACTATTACATCACAGCTAATTATATCTACTTTTGACCTGTTATGAAAAAAATATATTTAACCATTTGAATGCAAAAACTTAATTAGGAAGGTTGTTACCTTTTTTTGGGCAGCAATCTTTTCATTTAAGTGAAAACATTCAAAAACAACTTATTTTGACTTGGAATTTCACAACAAGCATTTTGATGTATAGTATGTAAATTCAAACCCAATTGAAATAACAAAAGAGCCTCTGTCCACAAACCTTTTGGACAGGCCTCACATCAGCCTAAATACTTTAATAGGTGATACAAATTTTATAGCAATGCATGATTAACATTTATCTTTATCATAAACATTTAAGGAGGTATCTACATCGTCATAATGGCTGACTTCCTTTTAAAACATGAATGAAAATATAAACTATATCAGCAATATTGGTCTATTCATTTTAAGTATTGTTGCCTAACTGAGTAGCTCAGTAGGTTAGCACATCGACAACTGAACTGTAGATCATGGGTTCGAGTCCTGCAGGGGTTTTGAAATTTTTAAGATTGCTTTCTAATAAAACTGCATTATTGACTAAATAAAGTAAATTTGAAAGTTTTCCATTTCAAAATATTATTGTACATATCCTCAACGTTTCATTCATTTCAAATTTCTCTGGTATAGTATTCCTCCTTGAAAGTCGTTACCAATAGACTTCAATGATTACAAAGAACGTGATGGAACTTTTTATCAACTTTTTCGTCAGAGTAGACATGATTACAAAGAATGTGACCAGTGGCGGATTAAGGGGGGGGGGGGGGGGGGGGGGGGGGGGCACGCTGCCTCCCTAAAATTTTCAAATTTAAGGTAAATTGTGGTATCTTGTTTAGAAAAATGTACTAAACAATAAAGGAAGCAATGATTTCTTCCACTCCCGGAGAAATAAATGACAACATTTTTTAATTTCTTGAATTACTTCATTGGAAGAACTTAATTTTTTCCAAAAATCCTTAAAATTTGCGTCGTTTTATTAATTTCATCTTGTTAGAAATAATAGAAAATAGTACAAATGACTAAATAGGAGACATGTTTCAAGCCCTATAAAATCTGTCAAATCCACGAGCTTCCTGGGGCTTCACCACTGGACCCACTGAGGACCTCAAGACGGCCCCCAGACCCCCTACCTCATAAAGTGGCACTCCCCATAACTACAATTCCTGGATCTGCCACTGATGACTACATCTTATATTAAATTTTTCATCAGAGTAGATATACAGTTGCATTTGCCCCATTGCCAGAGAATATGAAATATTCACATCAGAAACAATAAAAAACAAGATGTGCTTGTGAAACACGGAAGCTTCTGGATTACAACAAAGTGGAACCAGATCAAAGGTCAATGCTAAGGTCACCAGGTCAAAGATTTTGCTATCAATGGAGGTCTTGCACCAGATATCAAAGCTCTATCTCTTATGGTGTAAAAGATATGATCAAGGTTAATGTTTTTTGCTACAGACAGACAGACCGACCAAAAACTATATACCACCGAATCTTCGATTGAGGGCCATAAAAAAAAAATGAAATTGGTTTGATACCTAGAAGTCTGCCATATCATGATCAATTTGTCATCTCCGCCGGATGCTAAGGACGTTCCATTGTTTGACCATCTCACACAATTCACACAGGCTGTCGAAAAAACACAAAGTGAAATCATATTAATTCTACCATACAATCGTATTAACATCTTACACAATTCACACAGGCTGTCGAAAAAACACAAAGTGAAATCAAATTAATTCTACCATACAATCATATTAACATCTCACACTAATCAAACAGGATATCCAAAAAACACAAAGTGAAATCAAATTAATTCTACCATACAATCGTATTAACATCTCACACAATTCACACAGGCTGTCGAAAAAACACAAAGTGAAATCAAATTAATTCTACCATACAATCATATTAACATCCCACACAAATCAAATAGGCTGTCGAAAAAACACAAAGTGAAATCAAATTAATTCTACCATACAATCGTATTAACATCTCACACAAATCGAACAGGTTGTCGAAAAAACAAAGTGAAATCAATTTAATTCTATCATACAATAGTATTAACATCTCACACAAATCAAACAGGCTATCCAAAAAACACAGTGAAATCAAATTAATTCTACCATACAATCGTATTAACATCTCACACAATTCACACAGGCTGTCGAAAAAACACAAAGTGAAATCAATTTAATTCTACCATACAATCGTATTAACATCCCACACAAATCAAATAGGCTGTCGAAAAAACACAAAGTGAAATCAAATTAATTCTACCATACAATCGTATTAACATCATAAAACACTTTGACTCTGAAAATATATCAAATTTATGACGTCCAAGTCATGTTTTAGTTAGAGATGTCCAAGTGTTTGGCCTGTTCCAGTTAAAGCTATATATATGGTGCTAGGAATATGTTACTGGGAATATGGCACTGGGAATATGACACTGGGAATATGGTACAGGGAATATGTTACTGGGAATATGACACTGGGAATATGGTACAGGGAATATGGTGCTGGGAATATGTTACTGGGAATATGACACTGGGAATATGGTACAGGGAATATGTTACTGGGAATATGGCACTGGGAATATGGCACTGGGAATATGGTACAGGGAATATGTTACTGGGAATATGGTGCTCGAAATATGGCACTGGGAATATGGTGCTGGGAATATGGCACTGGGAGTAAAGCGCTGGGAATATGTTACAGGGAATATGGTGATGGGAATATGGTGCTGGCAATGTTACTGGGAATATGGTACAGGGAATAGAGTGCTGGGAATATGGTGCTGGCAATGTTACTGGGAATATGTTACTGGGAGTACGGCACTGAGAATATGTTACTGGGAATATGGCACTGGGAGTACGGCACTGAGAATATGGTGCTTGGAATATGTTACTGGGAATATGGCACAGGGAATATGACACTGAGAATATGTTACTGGGAATATGCTGCTGGGAATATTGCACTGAGAATATGGTATAATCAAAGCAAAGAAGCTTTACCAAGGTGGTTATTCATCTGACAGAGGACTCTGGGAACATTTTCATCATTCTCTGCTCTTTCATCTCTGACAGGCTCAAAATTCCAAATGACAACTTTCCCTGAGTCATCACCTACAAAAGGAAGTTCAGACAAAATGCATTTAACCAGAAACTAACAGTATTTCCATTTGCCACAACTGGCTTTCCCCTAAAAAAAAATTCCCAACCACCTTTCTTATCAGATAAATTTTCAGGGCTTTAAAGTGGCATTTTTTTCTTCTTCATGAAAACATGAAATAATCAGTGTAGAGACCTATCTTTGTAATAGGTTGTAAGTGTCCATAATTTGTATCTATGTGTTTTCTTCACTGACAAAGTCCCTGAAATATACTCTATCGTATATACAGTGATGGTCAGCAAAGTTTGATAGGAAAATGGGAACAGACAATTACTATTTGTTCCTTAGATGAGACTGTTCCTGGTTTAATATCACTTAATAGTTGTTTTTTAATCAAATCCTGAACATTGATTCATCTATTCAAAGGTCTGCTGAAATATGAAATTGTAATGATCCTCTGAACAAAATCATGGACAAAAAGGCCCTCATTCAGCTAAAATGGAATTTGAAACCTGTCAAGGTGATGTGTTTGTGAAACACTCATGTCCCTGCATGACCAAACTCCAAGTTCAAAGTCATGAGGTCAAACATTTTGGTACAAAAATAAAAGTCTTGTCACAAGGAATACACATGTGAAACATGAAAGCACTTTTATCACCATCCATTGAAATGTTATGGCCAAGTTGAAGTTTTTACAGACAAGCAGACAAACAGCCTGCCGAGGAAGCTCATTGATAGAGCATTCACCTCATAACGGGGAGGTCATGAGATTGAGCCCTGCTCGTGCCATGGCAGCCAAACCTCAGACGTAAACATGGGTAGTGACTGTGTCTTTGCCAAACACTCAGCATTTAGAGGTGAGAATCAGCACGACCTTAAAAACCAGAGGTCCCGTGTTGCGGCAGGCATTGGCACGTCAAAGAACTCTCACTGCTACGTCCCTAAGCACTAAGCATAGGTCTAAATTTGTGGTACTTTTATACCTACAGCAGGTGAAGTCTCAATAAGAGTAAAAACTTCTCAAAGGGATGTAAAATAAGCAAGACAGACAGATGGACGGACCAAACCAAAACCTATCTCCAATTACTGGGGCATAAAAAGGTAAAACACTGTCCTATACACATGTTAAATGGATGCATATTTTATTCCTTTTATAGACACAGAATCACTTTTCATTAGATCCATGCTTTACAGTAGCAATGAGATTATTTGCATTGGTCCATTTTTTCTGGTTCAAGGGAAACACAATTCTTTTTTTTAGAACTAACACTATATTATAAATCAGTTGATATTCACATGCTCTAGTTCAGAAGATTTACCTTGACCACCGGTTGCAAATCGTGATCCATCTGGATGAATGTCAATGGAAAATATTGGTTTACCTACAATATACAATGAAATAATCATATGTTATAGTTATCTATACCAAATCTTAAAACTAAATCTGGCAGTGCCTTTTAATCTTGATAAATTAATGACTGCTCTAAGCTGAGAAATTTTTCACATAGGTAAAATTTGGAAATGAATACTCTTAAGATAAGAATTTAATACATTGTATCTTTTATTCATCAGAGAACATACAATTAGCAAACATCAACTTTTCCTTTCCTTTGATCTGGAAATATAAGTGTATATCTACCCAAAACAATGGATAGTTAACATTAAGTAATATAATATGGAGGTTATGGCCGGTCAACAGGGGATGCTTTCTCCTCCTAAGCACATCATTTTGAATTTTTATAGGATTTATGAGATTGATTATTGTTCAATATCTTTTTCATCAATATAACATGCACAGTTACAGTAAGTAACATTTTATTATCAGTCATACATGATATTGACAAATATTCAAATACGAATAAAATAGTAGTCCTACAATCTGAATAAAATCAGCTCCTCTATCCGCTCTTTTTTTTTTTAAATTGTCGCTAAGCAGATTGAGGACCTGAATAATGATTTTAATCAGATCGAGCAGTCCTATATATATACTTGTATAAACACTTTCAAATTGCTGCAAGTTATGCCCCTTGTCCACTATTTTTCTGATTTGTAGCTTTTATGTATGTTCTTTTTTTTTCCCCATCAATAATTACAAGTCAACTACAACAATGTCAAAGGTGGGGTAACCCATAAACTTACATGAAAACTTAATAATTAGTTATAATTCACAACTGTAGCCTCTTACATACAATGGAGTAAAAAAAAGAGAGGAAAACTTAGCTATTTGGCTGACATCACAAAGGGAGATAATTTAACTTTCTGGTTAGTAGGTGTATTTAACGTATTTAAATATTGATTTTGGGTATTCATTCAGCTCTGCTATTACTTATAGTCAAATATATTACTGTAACAACAATTCTTCAAATTAATTAATATGTATATATTCTTTTATCTTATTATGCAACAAATGGATGTACACATAATTATGGGGGTACCCCGAATTACCGAAATGCCCGTGATTTACCAAAATGCCCCCAGAAATTACCGAAATACCCCATAAAACTACCGAAATGCCCCTTCCAACGCATAAATTAGAGCATATTTAGTTTATATATGTTCAAATTTGATAGGAAAATGCCAAATTGTGGTTGTAAATATAGAAAATTGTGTTCAATTCTCGCATTAGCGATATTTCAAAGAACGATAACTCTAGCAAAATCTTGCAACCTCTGTGCTTCACCTAAGTTTTTCTCCCTATAATTCTCGTATCCCCCCCCCCCCCACATAATACTTGTTTGAATTATTCTTTGATAATTTTGTTCACTGCTTTAAGAGAACTATAATTCTTTAGTTTAAGAGAAAAATAGTTTTCAAAAATTTTATCCGAGTTATTGTACCATAGTTTGGCATGCTTTCTTTTGTTAAAAGTGTGGGTTATCTGTACATAACCCACACTTTTCTTCAAACCCCGCCCACATTCTCGAAAGAAAAAAACAACAACATCACTGTCCACTGTATGAAGTTCCTTCAGATCAAAATTGCACATATCAAACACGGAAAACTGACTCGGGCTAAGTTCTCCAAATACATTATAGATATTCACACTGAATCTCACTTAAACATTGATACAAGATAATATCGTCAATGGTTTCGTCCCAACGACTTTCTATTTCCACATTCTCCTCAAGTCGAGAAACACGTGTACGTAGAAATACGGGTAGCATTAATAAAGAGTTTTATAAAAGACCCAGTCACGTGATACGAATGCGTTTGAGAGATAAACTTGTTTAACGGACAGAGTGAATCAGACTTGTGTTTCTTTTATGGTTTCGCATCTTACAATTCTTAATTTTTTCTCTCTTATGTTTCACCATTTTTTTTTTTAAATCTATTTTATATACATGTAAATGTTTTTCCAGCCAATTTAGTCAAAATATGTATTAGAATGAAGGATATCAAATAGGATTTCCAAAAGAGTAACCACCATCATCAGTTGAATATATTGCTAAATTTTTAAACAGAAAAATGCATGAATATGGGTTCTAAGAATTTTATTTGAATATTTAAATTTCAATTCTTAAAGCCAATGCCGGTATTAAAAGTCGGAGAATGCGTAAATGTTAAATAAAAATATCAAAACCAACAGTCCAAACATTTATATGCACTTTAAAAACGGCTTTTTAAAAACAATTAATGAACATACATTTTTCGGTGATAGAAAGTCATTATGATAGAAATATATGGTGTACAAAGTGTAATTTAAATATATAACAATTGGCATCATATTGTAAACAGGCGACCGCGCTTCCGAAAGCTATAATAAAATATAACGAATAATAGTAAACTATGGTACAAGTCACTTACCCCATATATTTATTGTTGATTATGTGCAGATACCCGATGGGCGTGGTCACCGGAACACCACTAAGTTAATATATCTGTGCGCTAAGTCATGAGGACAAAACCAGGCCTGGGTTATAAAACTTTTTTGAACATGTTTTCTTACTCAGACTCCATCTCTGTATTCTAAATTGCACTTATACTCAAAAAATCATTTTCACACTAAAATGGAGTACATACTCAATTTTTTTTTAGTATGTTTCGAAGCTTGCTCAGAGTTATACTCAAAACAAAAATGGCTGAGTTTGAGTATGAGTACAGTAAAAGTTTTATAACCTCCAGGCCTGATCACAATATTATCTAGCTGCAGATCTGTAGCGTTATGGTTTTATATTCTTGTCTTTAACCATAACTATATGGTCAGAGACAAGAATATAAAACCATAACGCTACAGATCTGCAGCTAAATATTATCGGCACAATCATGTTATTCGATCCGCGGACTTTACGATAGCATTTAATCCGTAAACAGTGACAGAATGGTTTTTGCTTTTAAAAACGGAAAAAGATATAAAAGTATTAGTAACTATTTAGTCCATGTGCCGACGATCAATAATTTAATGTCTTTATACATAAACCATGATAACAATATTGTTAAGTAACATGATTATGCCCTGTGTGGTTATATAGCTTCCCTCGTGCGTAATCGAATTGACAATTTAACGGTAGCTTGTTGTTTTAGGGCGTACGTGCCACACACGTGTCTACTGTTGGGCATTCTCACTATAACCACACCCGAAATCTGACCAATGAAAATTTCATTGCACAATGAGCTTTATAAGTACGTGCATATATATGTATTGTACTATTTTTTGGGTTATTGTTGTTGATTTTTTTTTATGCCATTCAAAAGGAAATAATTGTTTGCTTTTTAATGGTTTTTTTCTCTCTCTCCAGATATATTCCATTCAATAATCGCTAGTTACTGTAGCAAATGACTGTTTGCTTTACCGAAATTTGCCTTTAATGAAGTTTATGACGAATTCATCACATGCACTACAATGTTAATGTCCTTTTCTTATGTTGTTTACATAGTTCAGTTATGTTATATATTGAAAACATTAAATGAAATAAAAATAATACGAATACTTATGCTTTTTCATTCATTGTTAGAAGAAACAATGAATAGAGGAAACAAGACATTTTACGTATTTGATATTATTAACTCAGATAAAATTTTTGACAACTATTTACCTCTTAATCAAAGAATTATAGTTCTCATAAAACAGTGAACAAAATTAACAAAGAATAATTCAATCAAGTATTATATGGGGGAGGGGGGGATACGAGAATTAAAGGGAGAAAAACTTAGGTGATAGCTCCTTAGATTAGAACAGAGGTTATATGATTTTTACTAGAGTTATCGTTCTTTGAAATATCGCTAATGCGAGAATTGAACACAATTTTCTATATTTACAACCACAATTTGGCATTTTCCTATCAAAATTGAATATATATAAACTAAATATGCTCTAATTTATACGTTGGAAGGGGCATTTCAGTAGTTTTATGGGGTATTTCGGTAATTTCTGGGGGCATTTCGGTAAATCACGGGCATTTCGGTAATTCGAGGTACCGTAATTATGGCGAAATTACAAGTCCATTTTAACAATATCTTGATCAGTGGCAACAGTTATGCGAATTCTAAAACAACTTTATAAGACACAAATATTTCTAATTTATGATACTGATAATACAACAAAGAAGCATATTGTGTAACTTAATGCAAATTACTCGTTACTTCCATTACTTTTATATCCCAAAAATAAAAAACAAATTACACATTTATTCCTTAAATGTATTGCATTGAAAGCAACTGTATTGCCATCAATGTATCACGATAAATATTGCAATCCATACCACGCCAAGAAAAGTGTGTATCGTTTCTGTCCTGTTACAGTGCTTTTGTCTCAGATGCACCTGCTCCGCAGCGCAGTTAGCAGTTGCAACTACATTAAATGATTCTCATCAAACATTGACAAATAAAATAAAAGTTTACCGTCGTGAGTTACCCATCCAGGTTTTAGCAATCTCATGGTCGCAAAATAGGTTACTGAAGTAACGGACAATGATATGCATTAAGCGCATTTAATGTTCACATTACAATAACTATTTTACTATTTCTTTTTTTCGAACCCCCGCCATACTTGCTGATTAAAATTTTCTTAACACCGATCCCGACGAATACACGAAACCGGATGCAATAATGTAGAGAAAAAATAAAGACACATCACAGGAATTTGAAATTTTATCAATAAAGTCAATAAAATGCACTATACGCTTTACGCATAACGCATGGCTTGGTCAATCAAGTGCATTTTATTGACTTTATTGATAAAATTTCAAACTCCTGTCGAGATATGTAAATACAGAGATAATGATAATAAGAATATATATAGATAATGATAATAAGAATATATATATATAGATAGATAGATAGATAGATAGATTATATATATATATATATATATATATATATATATAGATAGATTGATAGATAGATAGATAGATAGATAAGTTTATTCCAATTTTGGGCCCAGAGGGCATAACAGTAAGCCAGTTTATAAAGAGGGAAATTCAAAAAAGAAAAGAAAGTTTACAACATTAACTACAGGTTACATAGACTGCAAACTGCATGTGGATGCAGCATGTTGGGGAAACGAAGTCAAGTTTTGTTTGTTTGGTATTTTTCTTCTAAATTAACCTATGGTAAAAAAAAATTAATATTTTAAAACATCCTCCTTTTCAACAATTTTCGCAAAAACAATCTTTTTTTAAAAACGAATTTTTGCTATGAAACTTGTATAAAAAGTACCTGGTTACGAATTACAAACTATCGTTACGAATTACAAACTATCAACAAAATAAATGAATAAACGTAATGCTTTATAGTGCTGTACTAGAAATACTATTTGTTTTACGCAAGATATCGTTCAGTCTAATATTAAAATTAGATGTTAGATCCGCTCACATAATCGCTCACATATATAGTGTTATATTTGTTGTTTACCAATCAAGGGTCCTTGAGGGGGGAGCATGTACAGGTTAACAAGCAATTAATTATAACAATGAAAATAAATAACAATCATTCAGAAGTACTAATCAGGGGCGGATCCAGGAATTGCGGTTACGGGGGGCGTCACTTTATGAGACAGGGGGTCTGGGGGGTGAAGCCCTTGTGGGGGCCCAGGGGGCGAAGCCCCCGGAAGCTCCTGGATTTTACAGATTTTATAGGGCTTGAAATATATCTCTTATTTAGTCTTTTGTACTATTTTCTATCATTTTTCATGAGGTGAAATTAATAAAATGACGCAAATTTTGGAAAAAATTAAGTTCTCCCAATAAAGTAATTCAAGAAATCAATAGACTTTATCATCGGGAGTGGAAGAAATTATTGCTTCTTACATTGTTTAGTACATTTTTCTGAACAATATACCATGGTTTACCTGTTTGAACATTTTAGGGGGGGGGGGGCGGCTGTGCCCCCCCCCCTTTAAATCCACCACTGCTAATACTGACAGAGTTCACATTTCTGCACTGCACATCTATAAAATGCTGATTGCAGACAAGAATAGATAAGTTGATGCCCTCCTATCAAGCAGTTCATAATATTAATATATACAATAAAATAACCCAACTGCTTAATACATCAGTTTCTGAGACAGCGGATAATGACAGTGTTGTGTGAATACATATAAAATTGTAATCAAATCAGTATAATTATATAGTTTAGTAAGTACAGTATGCAAGTACATGTACATGCAGGATCCAGTTATTCTGAATGTTTTATGCTAATGCAGGGAGGTTAGAATAGAATAATTATATAAATGAGAACAATTGTACGAAGTGTTAAAGAAGGTATGAATTGTTGACTTGATGGGGTCACCAAGGGACAGTGCCTGTTAACAGTCTGGTAATAAATTTATTGTACCAGACTGTTGGTCTTGTACTTCCAGTAATCAATACAGCTTACAAGTATGGCAAGCCCTTTTACTATTTATTCGTAAAATAAGATATCTCTTTAAATAAGAGAGATATCTCTTTTGGTTAAAGAGATATCTCTGTAAGTTAGAGAGATATCTTTTTATGCTTGGGAGATATCTCTTTAACCAAAAGAGATATCTCTTTAAACAAAAGAGATATCTCTTTTGTTTAAAGAGATATCTCTTTACATTTGGGAGATATCTCTTTACGCTGTGGTTGGGGTAACATTATCAAGTTGCCGAGAGGCGAAATCTAGTCTAACTCGCATATTTCATCAATTTATTGTGTTCGTTTTTTGCCGAAGAAAATCTAGATGACTCGGAAATGGGTCACATGCGGTAAACGCAAATTGCAGCCATCAGGGTGTTGCTAAAACGCGGAACGGAAAACGGAACGGAACGAAATTTAAGAATGAGAATGATTAAAGGACACATCTCGTGTTTTCAAAGTATACAGAATTATATGCATTTTGTCTTCCTTATGCTTATAGAAATTAATTGTAATAGTTCGTTCACTGAAGTATTGCGATAATTTGCCACAATACGGACTTAAATCTAAGCCCCGATTTCAAAAAGCCTAGTTAATTAGATAGGTAGTCACGTGGTACAGTGACGTCATATGCGACCTTCGTCGATCAATTGTTGTAATAGTAGTGTTAGATATTTTTAAAAACTCGGGTTTTAGGGGCCTAATTTATTTACCATGGATAACATTTATTTCGATGTTGACAAATTCCCCGAGTCTTATATCTTTTAGCCACCAATGCGAGAAAAGCGAGTATGAAATCTGCATAAATTTGCGAGTAAATAATGTTTACATGGGATCACTGTCTAAACACTATTTGGTAATGCCATTTCTGTAAACAACTGTAATTAGCGCTGTTGCTTTTCTAAAATAAACAGTGCAATTATTATAAAATTTATTTTTGGAGAAGTTAGATAGGCCTAAATTATAATACGATTATGTAGCATTGACAACTAAGCCTACTGTCACGGGTGCATTTCGGGGGGAAAAATAGAATAAAAATGATCAAACTTATTGTGAAAATCACAATACTTTTAAATTATTTTATTCAAGCAATTTTATTAATCATTATATTTTGTTATCTACACGTTGTTACTTAGGAAGTGGGAGCGCGGCGTGCTGTTGTTGTAAACACGTACGCGTTCCTTTAAAAAAAAAAATGAAAGCATTATAATTCAATTCAAAGTTGGGAAATATCATATTTTATTATTTATAATTGAAAGTTCTATTATCTTTTATCTTTAAATTTCTTTTTTTAAAACTACCAGTTGCATGCAACTGTTTTCAAATCTTCTCGCTCGAGGTCGCATATGACGTCACAGGTAATGGCGCGTAAAATATCGAAGAAATTATGCATATCGCAAGATTTGAATTTCATCGCTATCAAACTCGAAAACTACGCAAACTGTTTCTTTTAAAACACATGTAAAGTAGTTTTAGGCATGAAATGAATTAATTTTGCTGAAAAAATTAAAAAGTTTAAAAACATGCGATGTGTCCTTTAATGTAGATAAGATAACGGTAAAAATCGGGGGGGGGGGGGATCATTTTGATTAAAATCAACAATTTGGGAATTGTTTACAAGCGATCAAACAACTTTATCTTAAAATTTTACATCATAAATTGATTAAGCGAATTTAGTTAAACGTTAGTATAAGAATTTACAAAGCATTTTACGAGAATTTTGAAATTTCGGCATTGACAGAGGTGTTAGCGAGCAGTGACACCTATGGGTAGAAAATGAAAAGAACACACGTGGTTTATACTCCCCTCCCCGTGGCAAAACGTCATTAACGCACATGTACATGTATTTACACATAATACCGTGTATGTGCATGTGTGTACTTACAACAGGGGGTGTGATATGTATAAAACAATAATAATTCATTATCTTATTTAGTTATCGCAGTTATGGAATAATATACCAGAATTTTTAAAATATTACCCAACATTGGAAACTTTTAAATCCGCTTATCTTAGAAATTGGTTTTTTTCGGGAAATTAAAACCATATAGATTTGTTTTTGATTATTTTCCGTTTTATTTTTATTTATTTATTTATTTTGTTTTATTTTCAGTTTTAAATATGTAAATAGCATACATGTTTGTATACAACATACCTTCATATACTATTTTATATTTTATCTGTATAATACTGCTGTCTGTATATATGTTTTCAGCACCACAATGTAAACTAGTTTTAAACTAATTGTGCTATCCTGTTTAAATAAAGGACATTATTATTATTATTATTATCTTATTTAGTCAACAAATTAAACATCTTGGGTTTGATTTATTATTTTTTAACTAACAGGAGACTTAGTAACCGCAGCACTCCAATCCTAAATAGGGAGGACTTCTGGCAGTTAATTTCTAAACTAAATACTTGTATAGCTTAACATTTGGATTAATAATGAGATGACTTTTAATTCCATTCAAGCATAAATTCTGTGTTAGCTTTTTAGTTATTTCATATATCATGAAATAAATCTGTTAATTCCTCTTACTATTGGTCATAAACTTCACCCTAGTTACCATTGGTTTTGTTTCAATCTTTCTTTCGCGCTGTATCTCTTCAGTTTCAACACTAATCCACAGGATATCGGTAAATGTACGAACTTTCACATAGATTAATCCCAAATAAGGCAAAACTTTTTTCTATACCGGACCCGTGCGCTTTAAAATTTGATGTGATACATAAATGTATAGTGTACCAGGTGTAGAACTAAATTCAAATTCAGTTATCTTATACATATGTAGTTCGATTAAAAGCACCTTCGATTTAAAAAGGCTATGTTTGGGGGAAATTGTTCAAAAAATTATTTTATCTTTTACAATGTTGTTTTCGGGGGGTGTACATTTTATTCATTGGATGGGCTCTTAAAATCGTTTCTTACGATACCAGCCAGAATAAAGTAATAGGATTTGAAAGGGGGTTCAATTATAATTCAAGTCTTTTTCAGTATGTTATCTTATTCCTTATTCATTTTTTTCTTCATTTGTGAAACAACGTACTATCAAAATCTGGGGGAGGGGGGGGGGGGGGGGACAAAGCCGGATGATGCCAACAGGCGCTTGCTTGATATTTTTAATAAAAAAATTACTATGCAAATTATTAAGAAAGCGCCTGTTGGTACATTCATCCACAAAATACACCGTGTAAAAATACATACACTCTGTAATAATGCATTAGTATGAGGTATCAATATGAAATGGTGAATTCTGAGGATGACTTCCTGTTCTCTCTGTAATTTCTGCATTTCCTTGCTCATAATAAGCCTTTTGATTTTGCAAAATGCTGAACTCTTCATAACATTATTGCACAATATATTTTCCGTTTTCCGTTCCGTTTACCGATCTCTTTAATTAAGTGAAGGAGATATCTCTCAAAGTAAAAGAGATATCTTTCAGAGTAAAATAGACATCTCTTTAAGTGAAAGAGATATCTCCCTAATTGAAAGAGATATATCTCTAAGTGAAAGAGATATCTCTTTAAGTGTAAGAGATATCTCTAAAAGTAAAAGAGATATCTTTCTAAGTGAAAGAGATATATCTCTAAGTGAAAGAGATATCTCTCTAAATGAAAGAGATATCTCTCTAAGTGAAAGAGATATCTCTCTAAATGAAAGAGATATCTCTCTAAGTGAAAGAGATATCTCTTTTTGAGGGAGATATCTCTTAAGGTTAAGAGATATCTCTCATTTTAAAGAGATATCTCTTAAAATAAGAGATATCCCTTTAATATAAAGAGATATCTTATTTTTCGAATAAATAGTAAAAGGGCTTGCCATATATATACAAGTGTAAAACAAAGCAAATGTGTACAATGCAAAGACATGTACTTGTAGTATCACATTCCACTGTTCAAAATCATCTTACTGAATACAGCATACAAGTATATTACGTATGTACACGTAGGATCCAGTTGTTCTGAATGTTTTATGTCTAAAGCAGGAAGGTTAGAATACTTATATAAAAGAGAATAATAGCGTTATGTGGGAGAGAGAGAGAAAAAAACAACAACAAAAACATGATATGTTGATCTGATTACAGGGAGCACCAAGGGACATGCAGTGAGCTGTTAACAGTCTGGTAATAAATTGTTATACCATGCAGACTGATGGTCTTGTACGCCCAGTGGCTAAGACAGCTTACAGGGGAGTGTAAAATATGAAGAAGAAAGAAAATGTGCATAATGCAATGAAATGTAACATCTGTAGTATTATATCCCACTGTTTAAAATCATCTTTACTAATTTGGATGAGGATATTTTCATCTTCATTGGTCATTAGCCAGATAAGCTTTTGATCAATGTCCATCTTTACAAAATTCTTACATGATTTGTCTATCATTTGGAATAAAATAACCCTTTCTTCTGATAAATGACTACATAAGAATAAAAAATGTTTTGTCGTCATCCACTGAATTGTTGCATCTTGGGCAAAATCTCTCGTGTCGAGGGATTTTTTTGGTAACGTCCCCTTTCAATGCAATGTTTAGTCTATGAGCTGATATACGGAAACGTCTCCTTTGCTCAAATTTTAAATACAGTGAAACACGGGAGCCCCCCCCCCTCCTCCTGGCTTTGCCTTGAACTCACTGGGTCTATTTAAAGTGGCCCCAAAGACCCCCTGTCATGCCTCTCAGATTTTTCTTTCCACCATTCTCCTCCCACCCCCACTAAAATCCTGGATTCGCCCATGTTCTATTTACATTTGCCATTGTTTTACCCCACACTCGCACGCACACACACACACACACACACACACACATAAAAACAAACATATATACATACATAGACGTGCGCGCGCACACACATACTAACAATAGGCCCATCTTATCGGTCATCTGAATATTAGTTAGAATAATCATTAGCACTAAGGGTTGAAAAATTCATAACAATTTTCCTGTTCTGCATGATTATATAAGCTAAATTCTAATATAAATCATCGAGATGTATTCGTACAACACATATGACCCTGAAAGTGCCCATATTAATTAAAGACTTTACTGAATACAACATGTGAAAGGTGAAGATAACGAACAGCGATCAATCCCACAAATCCCATAAGCAATACAAAGTAAATAGTTGGGCAAACACGGACCCCTGGACACACCAGAGGTGGGATCAGACAAACACGGACCCCCTGGACACACCAGAGGTGGGATCAGACGAACACGGACCCCTGGACACACCAGAGGTGGGATCAGACAAACACGGACCCCTGGACACACCAGAGGTGGGATCAGACAAACACGGATCCCCGGACACACCAGAGGTGGGATCAGGTGCCTAGGAGGAGTAAGCATTCCCTGTCGACCGGTCACACCCGCCGTGAGCCCTATATCTTGGTCAGGTAAACGGAGTTATCCGTATGAATCGGTATGAAACACGTTAGACAAGCATGTGACCCAATGATAAGTTGTATTGGCAAACTAGATCGTTATAATGACCTTTGAATTTGCGAAATGCTGACTTTAAATGAGACTGTTGAAACCCCTGTACCATCAACTTGTTTGTCAATGCTGAGCCTGTCCCGACTCAAAACCCAACCACACGCAGATCAAGCCCCTGCGCATCGAACCAGCCGAGCGACATTAAAACACCACGTGCAGGTGAGAATGGTTATACTACCGATAACACTATATATTACTATTTTGGACTCGAATAGGAGTCAGAACCCTCTGATTGCGAAATTCACAATTTTGGCACACCCCTCTCTGCTTTTCCTTAATATACATTTAGTTTTTAAATCGTATCACCGTCCCATGGGGATCCGGGTTAGAATAGGTCCTCAGTACCAGTGGCGGATTAAGAGGGGGCGCAGCCGGCGCCCCCCCCCCCCCCCCCTAAAATTTTCAAATTTAAGGTAAATCGCGGTATCTTGTTTCGGATAATGTACTAAACGATAAAAGAAGCAATAATTTCTTCTTCCACCCCCGGAGAAATAAATGACAAAATCCTTTGATTTCTTGAATTACTTTATTGGGAGAACCTAATTTTTTCCAAAAACTCCTTAAAATTTGGGTAATTTGATTAATTTCACCTTATCAAAATTATAGAAAATAGTACAAATGACTTAATAGGAGAAATATTTCACTACCTCATGAAGTGGCGCCCCCCCCCCCCCCCCCCGTAACCACAATTCCTGGATCCGCCCCTGAGTACCCCTTGCTTGTCGTAGAAGGCGAATAAATGGGGTGGCCCTTCGGATGAGACCGCAAAAACCGAGGTCCCGTGTCACAGCAGGTGTGGCACCATAGGCGTAGCTTGGGTTCGAATATTACCGAGGCAGGGGGTCTGGGGGGCTGCGCCCCCCCAGAAGCTATCGACATTTTAACAACGTAAAAGGTGTTTTTTTTTTTTTTTACCGAGGCAGCTGCCTCGGTTGCCTCAATGGAAGCTACGCCACTGAAGATTATTTGGACAGTTTTTGACCCGCCCCGAAGGCCCCAGGATTGCAGAAGCAATCCATGTCCCACTTGTCCCCAATATGCTCAATACTATTGAAATTTTTATATAAAGACGGGAAGTCAAAGTATGTAGACTTGTTTAAGTTTCTAATAACCAGTGTTCTCTTTAACAATACTTTTTAATAATGCCAAACATTAGTGTCATTATGGTAGAGAGCCAGAGAGCAGATATTTAGATTTCTTAAAACACAGTTAAACTTGGACGAAGTGATAAAATAAGACAGCATAGACTTCAGCAAGATTAGGTCTAGTATTTAACATGAGCATCTGAAGAAGGAAAAAACTGCTTCCCAGACGGGGAATCGAACCCCGGCCGCCGCGGTGAGAGCGCGGAATCCTAACCACTAGACTACCTGGGACGTTGTCATTATGGTAGAAAATGTAATTTATATATCTATGTATTACCAGATTGTTAGCAATGTGAAATGGAGTAAAAGAATAATTATTTTAAAAATATCATATTAAGAATCCTTTCCTTTATTGATTGACATGACAGTAAGTCCATTCAATCCACTTTCCAAGAAATTACGCATCGATATATTTCTAGATCTAAGAAACGTTTTCAATGTATACTGTTTTCCAAGCGCTTTAGTGACGAAGATAATGTTGTATTTTCATTTTCATGCAGAAGTCAATACAGGAATATATTTAGGCATTCGTAATTTCCAAGACGATGCGTAATTGAGGATTTTCACTCGTAGACATTGCAAAGACAATGTCTGGGAGTTTACAAGACAGCTGCCAATGGTTGTCTGTAACAGAAGAAACACTGTTTTTGCATGATGGGTTGATAAGGGTGACGGATTTGGTGGAACTTCCTCGAGATGTCAACAATTCTCACGAAGCGGATAATGAAGTTATAAGCTTTGATTTGAAAAACCCGAAAGAATTAAGTAATCGTCTTCTTGCAGTGTGTGGAACACAAAACAATGCATACTCAAAGCTATTAGAATATCGTTTGAATGCATTAAGGGGATATTGGAATGCTCAAAGACAAGTTGTCCTTGATGAACAAAATGATAGAGAGGCCTCGAGCAATGAAGAGACGCTTGCCATACTTAAAAAACAAGGTTTATACAAAGAACCAGAGCAGGCGTCCTTTTCTACAAGGATCAGTGTGCTGCTTGTTTTACCATTACTACAGTCTCAGAGCAGAATAGACTCTAGTCTATGTGGCGTTACATCGGAACTCCTTTTGAATTGCCTCAGAGACTGTGCCCCTCTTAGTCTATCAAAGGAACCAGGAGATTGTTTAAGAGGTCTGGAAAATCTTCTTTGCAGTTGGCTTGGAGAGAAGACGAGTGATGAAAATGTGAGAGTTGTGGAGGACCCACATCAGCGAGAAATTATTGCATCAGCATTAGTTGCATTAGCATGTGCAAGGTAAAAGTCTTCAATTTATTGGAATAAATTTTTTTAGCATTTTCAAGACTTCTAAATGGCACAGTCAAGTTCAGTTTATTCCCTCAAACCATTATTGGTACATGAGATACATCTTTAATAGTAACATGTGTATACATTAATGAACAATGGTACAATTTCTGTGTTAGCGCTAGCTGATCGCCACTTTGCCAATGGCGAAAGTAAACTGCATGTGGCAAGGTAATTATTTTAAAAAATTGAAGGGGTATTAATGCTTTGTACCAGACGTGCATTAAGCAGGTTGGGAACACTTCCCCTATTGCGAGATATTCTTTGATATGATTATCGAAAGACAGCCCGAGTCGGTGATAATTGGTACATCACTACTCTCTACTTCAAGTGAGAAGAAGAAAAAGTGCTAAAATGTCTAATATTTCTGCAAATATATTAATCAAAACAAAAACATTCACAATGTGTATTGGATTTCAGACTGCTTCCCTCTTACGCAGCAACTTTGATATGCAATTTTTTGAAGTTCTATGTTGTCAATTTCATAGAGACAATTCGCATCATGTTGAGTGTGTGTCGCACTTATTCAGTATTGCACGGGATTTGCCATTATTTTCAATAAAGACACCAAAACACCTGTTTATGGTAATGTTTATTCTCTCGCTTAAGAGGGATAATTGCGATTTAGCGAGAATATCTTGCTATAGGGGAGGTGTTCCCAACCTGTTAAGGTCCAGGGGTTAGGCAATATGTAAATAGTTGACAATCTAATAGTAAATGGTATTTTGTCAGAAAATTTGCTAGAGTACTCTGCATAAAGTTGTGACTTTTCTTACAAACACTGTGACCAGGTTCCTGTCTTGAAATCATGTATCATAATTTTACAATGTGTTTTCACTATTTTTTCCTCTTTTTATTGTTGTCAATCCTCAAGTGGTGATGAAAACTGTACATGTTTCAGTGTAATTTTGCAAATAAAAATCTTTGAACCATATATATGCTATGTGGCTAATGAATATATGCTATGTGGCTAAGGAAAATTGGACCCAATTAGCCACAGTGGCTAGAGATAATTCTACACTAGCGCTAACACAGGCAATGTCAATATATGAAAAGAGACATGACAAAAAGTAAAATATGTATGTGTAAAATATAAATTTTATCTAGGAATCAAGGAAAGACAGCATCATAAGTTTACAAAATAAACATGCAGTGTTTTTTCAACATTTTTTCTGTTTGAGTTATTAATTGACATCAGTTCCGTAAATTTGATAACATTAGGTCTTTGGGAGTAATGCCAATAATTGCCCAGATAATCTTATATATCAGTTGATACTTTACATTCGAGAATAAAGTGAAACTCGTTAGCAATATGAGTATTATTACAAAGTTTTTCAGAAAGTGGTATCCCATGCTATCTCCTTAGACGATTTGTAACTTACAAAATTTTAAGAATATTAAATTTTATTATAACTTATTGAATATCATTTTCAAAAACTGAATTTTTATTTAAAGATTCTGTACACATGTCCTTTTGAAGAATTATTTACATCACTGGACCATTTTTGATTATTTTTGTTTAATAACAGAAGTTATCCATTTAACATTTAAAGATCCTTCATGCACACAAACGTTAGAAAAGGAATATTTGTTGCTAAAACAATCTTTGCAGTAATAGGATTATATTGAAATAATGATTTTGAAAAATACTAATTTAAAATTGAGTGAAACAGTCAGCAAGGTTAAAGTTGCTTAGATCTTTTTAAAAAAAAGAATGATAATAAATTCTAAATAAATTGATATAATTCAGATCATCTTTGATATTATGGTAAGAACTGACTAGGGGTGAAACGATACAGTACCCTCTCGATTCGATTCGATTTTCGATACTTTAGTCTCGATTCGATGATCTTAGACTCAATACAATGGCATGTACCAAATTCTTTATAATGCTAAGATTTTCTTATGTTTCGTTGTATTTATTGCTCTCTGCAAATAAATTCTACATAATGTAAAAACGTTTAACATAAAGCAACACACTTATCACTTGTCCTATAGCCGAAATGTCACCATACCCAGGATTTAAACATTGAAGGTGCATTTTTCAACTCAACTGCGTCCATTTTGATACAGCAAAGTTCACTCGTATGTTGATTGGGCAATTTTCAATTCCATTGGCTAATCAGAAACTGTGTTATCAAGAGCAATGTGTACTATGATTTTAGAACCGTATCGAACCGAAACAGACCCCGAATAAATCTAACATCGAATCGAGACCACTACATCGCGATTCGGCCGCATCGCGATGCATCGTTTCACCCCTAGAACGGACATTTTTTCGCTATGTTTATTTGATTAGAAACTTCATAATTTGCAGGGGACACTTGAAAATATTTATTCATGCTGTACACTTACTGCAAAATCTTCAAAATCTTGAATCCCTTCAAGCCACTGATGTTCTTGGAAAATTACTGGAAACAGAGGGAGGGCATGGCCAGCCCACCTCAGTATTGGGAAGTAAGCATATATTGTGTTGGGGCTTTGAAGACCTGCTAAGTATACCAGAGAAAGAGAATGCAACAGGTTCTTCAAATGAGAAGGAGAAAGAGAAACCAGGTAATGATTAAAGCACCTAGAGAATGTTGGAATATTCATGATATAAAATAATGATGAGGCACAGCTATCATGGCTATGCTCGTTTCAGAATATGTAAATAGTTTTTGTTTGATATTTGTTTTATGACTTAATATCAATTGCAGATTACATTATTAAAACAATTTGGGAGTATTGCTAAAGCCCCCCTCATGTGGAAGAAGAATTTTTTTTTTTACTAAGGGTCATAACTCTTGTAAAGTTTATTTAGTAATCAAAACATAACCTGTAGCAGGGCTTGAAACTAACTTTTTATGTCATCAGTCCAGTCTGACTGATAGGGTGTAATTTCAACCAGTCCGCAGAAAATTTACTAGTCCACCAGAATTTTCCAGAAATAAATAAAAATTTTGTAAATGTTATTAAAATGAAATATGTAATTTAACTTAATATGCCTCACACAATATTGTAATACTTATGTGAGATTTATATTATGCCTGATATCTACAGAGGAATGCCAAATGCGCATTTAAGATTCATAAGAATATTTTCCAGAATGACGTTTTAAAAAATTGACCAGTCCCATCGGACTGACTGTAACAAATGTATGTCAGTCCGCCAGACTTTTAACCAGTCACAGACTGACGGGCATATGTTGATTTCAAGTCCTGTGTAGTTGTACACTAGTTTCATATCCATTTCTCAAAGCATTAAGAAAAAGGTACAGATGATACAATTATCTCCTACAGATAATACAAAGGACTATAACTATTGTAAAAGTGGGTCAACTGGGATGAAAATTTAATTAGATTTGTAGCTACTCTTCAGGCCTCTTTACAGCAAGTTTCATATCCACGTCTTATTGTCCATCCAGAGCATTTCTTTAAAAAAAAAAGTGAATTAAATGAATTTATGTAAAGTGAATTAAATGAATTTATGTAAAGTGAATTAAATGAATTTATGTAAAGTGCTATAGATAAAGGTTAATCAATTCATGAAAAGTCAAACTTGGTTGAAAGTTGTTCTTCAGGAAACTACATAGCAAATTTCATGTCAGTACTTTTTAAAAAGTATAAAGAAAAATAGTGGGATAATGAAGTGGGACAGACTGACTGATGGACAGACAGACAGAAGAAGCTGATTGTCCCCTCTTTGACTGATGAATGGACAGACAGACAGAAGAAACTGATTTCTCCCTCTTTGACTGATGAATGGACAGACAGACAGAAGAAACTGATTGTCCCCTCTTTGACTGATGAATGGACAGACAGACAGAAGAAACTGATTGTCTCCTCTTTGACTGATGAATGGACAGACAGACAAACAGACAGAGGAAACTGATTGTCCCCTCTGATTACGCATTAAATCTACTGACTAATGTGTTTAAAGGGTTTCACAAAAAATTAAGGTTATATGTTATCACAAAAGCTCATTTTAGGGAGTTTGTTATTTGCTTTGTAAACAAAGCACGAGGTATGTCATTGTTTACAAAGTTTTCAAAAGAAATGGATATCGATATAAGTTTATTTTATCTATAACTTTTTGGATATTCTTTAGGTGAAATGTGTCATCTAAAAGTTAGAATTGTCACTGTGCAAAATTAAGATGCTTTAAATTACAAAATTAACAGTTCATTGGTTTGTTTGTAAACATAAAAAGATCCCAGTCTTTGTAAAAACATAACACAGTTTAATAAGGCTAAAATATTGCTTTTATCCTTGCATTCACAAGGTCCAAATTTTGGCTATCAACATTAAATGAGTTAATGTTTAACATCAAAATTGAAAAATCATTTTGTTCAAAAATTGTGAACCAGTCCCTTTAAAGGAACAAATGAAATGTTGGATAATTATTAAAAAATTAATTAGGATTTAATAATTGAATTATAAAATGAAAGCTGTAAAAAAGAGAGATTTTGTATGAAAACAAATAACATTTAGATTTGAATGCAACCTTTCCCTGAAGCACAGAGAAAATAGTGTATGTAGACCAGAAATCAATACGGCTAACAAGCAGGATTACTTAGTATAGACTGATCACAAGCATTCCACTCACAGCAGGAAGGGGGGACTCTGGGACAATTTACTAAGTACATCATTAGATTAAACTTCAGTAAATGTTATGATAGGTTAACAATCAATCTTTATCATAGAAAGATAAATGTGAAGTGGCTTTGTATATTTGTGGAATGGAAAATAATAAAATAATGGCAGAATTATTTTGATATGATATACAGTAATTAATTTCTTTTTCTTTGAATGTTTGAAAAAGTTCAACTCCCAGGAGTGTATTCTGTAGTTTGTTTGTATATATGTGTAGAAACATGTGGAAAATGCAGTTGTGGAGTTATGTCTCGGTAGTAAAAAAAAATAAATATCAACATGATCACTTATTTGGAAAATGTATCTCAGATGCAGCATCCGACTCATGAGTTGTGTGCATCTATGAATGCATCATTCATTTGGAAGTTTAATCCATGTACATACAGGTAGCCCAGTAAATAGCTTATTGAAACTGGAACTTTCAGCTCCAAAAATCTTAAACATATAGAAAATACAGGTTAGAGGTCATGCAGGGTTGTGAAAGGTTATATGTACATACATATTCTATTGATGAAGTTGGAATCAAATACAATATAGCATTATAGCTTACTGGAAATAAACAAAATGGAAAATGTTTACCACTCTGTCAACAGCATCATTACAAGGGGTATGGTAAAAGCTCTGAGGATATCTGGTGCAGAGAACATTGCAAGGGGTATGGTAATAGCTATATTGATATTCGGTCCAGAGAACATACCAAGGGGTATGGTAATATAACTTAAAGGGTAGTCGAGGACTGGAAACACTTAAAGTTCTCTCCCAAAAATATTAATTATATTTTAAAAATTATGTATTCATATTTGTTTATTCTTTGTTCACACATTTTTGGTCAAATTGATTTACAATTGATCATTACATTCATGATTCTAAACTATAATTTCAAAGTGACTTGTTTAATAAGTGTATTTTCTAGACAAGAGTGTGGGAACAACGCGTTTTCCTCTCAGAACCCTTGAATATCAGCAGAGCTAGTCATGATCTCATACGTTTTCCTTCAACACACACATTATTTGAGTTTACACAGGGAACCAATTTAAAACTGGTTATTCACTACAAGAAAGGATTGCAAGTCTATGTCACAGTCATTCATCCTCATAGGATTATTTGACCTTTGAAAGATTGTTATGGATTTTTCAATATACTGCAATTGCATTGCATATTGTTGATAATTTGAGTATTCATGGGCTTATTTGCTTTAACATTTTTTGTCCAAATGCAAGTAATGCAATATCTTTTCACTATATTTTCTTGACATATGAATGAAAGTAAACAAAAGAAAGATATACATGTATGTAATAAATCTCTGTGTTCCTTCACACTTACTTGTTCTCTCTCAGATTTGAAATTTCCCATTTTAGTGGAAGGTTTGAGAAGTTTTAAAGAAAAATGAAAAAATAGAAATTTTTGTGAGAAGGTTGACTGCCATTATGTTTAAACAATGACTACTAAGTGTGTGAGGTTGAGTGGCATTACTTTGTTAAAAGAAAGTAAAGTTAGTCTTAAAAAAATTAGTCTTTTTGGGGATCCAAATTAAACCCTTATCTTGTAGAGACCGACCCATGCGTATTGTATAGAGTTTGGAGTTAAATGAAATAGAAGATGAAGCAGTTTTAAGTATAGTTTGTTGGAATATGATATGTAGCAACATCCTTTGATATTTTTAGGTCACCTGAGTAAACTCAGGTGACCTTATTGCAATTGGTTGTCGTCCGTTGTGCGTCGTCCGTCGTGCATTAACAATTGAACATTTTTAACTTCTTCTTAATAACCAGTCCAATTCTTTTCAAATTTGGTATGAAGCATCATTAGGACAAGGGGGACATAAATTGTAATTTTCAGGACTCCAGCATCCCTGGGGCCCTAGGGGTGGGACAAAAACTTACCAAAATTGACCAATTTTCAAAAATCTTCTTCTCAAGAACCTCACACGTGTAAGAAAAACTAAATGCATGGTGATGTAGAGCAAGAAGGCCTCTACCAAAAATATAAATTTCATGATCCCCGGGTAGGGGTTCTGACCCCAGGCGGGGCCAAACTTGGTATATAGTGTTTATGTGTAAAACACTTAGATAACATCTTCTTTAGTGCTGTTGATACTAAATTGAAAGTAAATAGATATTTAGAAAGAACAGGTTGTCCTTTACCAAAATTGTAGATTTGATGATACCAGGGTTAGGGGTTTTGGTATCAGGGTGGGGCCAAAATGGTCAGTTATTAAATGTGTGAACAATAGACATTTTTAACTTCTTCTTGATAACTATCATTCCAATTCTTTTCAAATTTAGCATAAAACATATTTGGAACAAGGGGAACATAAATTGTAAATTTCAGGATTCCTGCACCCCTGGGGCCTTAGGGGCAGGGCAAAAACTGCCCAAAATTGACCAATTTTCAAAAATCTTCTTCTCAAAAACCGCACATGTGTAAGAAAAATTAAATGCATGGTGATAGGGAGCAGGAAGGCCTCTACCAAAATTGTAAATTTCATGATCCCCGAGGTGGGGTTCTGACCCCAGGGGGTTCTGACCCCAGGGTGGGGCCAAACTTGGTATATAGTGTTTATGTGTAAAACACTTAAATAACATCTTCTTTAGTGTGGTTGATACTATATTGACACTAAATAGATATTTAAAAAGAGCAGGTAGTCCTTTACCAAAATTGTAAATTTGATGATCCCAGGAGTTTTGGTATCGGGGTGGGGCCAAAACGGTCAATTATTAAATGTGTGAACAATAGACATTTTTAACTTCTTGATATGAAGCATATTTGGAACAAGGGGGATATAAATTGTAAATTTCATGATCCCCGGGGTAGGGGTTCTGACCCCAGGGTGGGACCAAACTTGGTATATAGTGCTAAATGGATAGAGCAGGTATATCTTTTACCAAAATTGTAAATTTTATTTTCTCCAGAGTAAGGGTTCTGACCTCAGGGTGGGGCCAAACTTAATATATAATATGTATGTGTAAGTTTGCTGATACTGTATAAAATCTAAATGCATACTTAGAGATATCAAAAAAGGATGTACAAAAAATGGTGAATTTCATAACCCAGGGTTATGACTTTAGGATGAGTCCAAATTCGTCATATCTTTTGATATTTTAATGTTAATACCCCTATTATTTAAAGCCTTTCATCAGTGTATGCACTTTTGAGGGCAGTGAAGTTTTAAGAACGCATCTTGTTTTATACTGTTGCTGAACATTAGAATTTAGCTTAGATATTCAGAACAGGAATTTTTTCTAGATTTCATTGCTCATGGAAGTAGTGATACTTTTTCACTAGTATTCAGGTGACCAATAAGGCCTGTGGGCCTCTTGTTGATAACATGATAGAAGATTATAATTGTATATAGATAAGCATACAAATACTGCAGGTAACCTGGACATTGTTAATGGTATGAATGTACACGTACCTTTAAGCACAATTAATTCACAAAGGTTTGCAATTTATTGCTGTAAATGATCTTTGCTTGATTATAGGCATGGGAAAAAAGTTATTTTAAAAATCAGTTTAGTGCGGGTATGTGTAATTTTAACAAGCTAAACACAAAGTGTTAATTTTTATGATCAGAAGCAGAGATTGGTAGAAGTTTAGCATGCGATGGAGCTTTTCTTTTCACAACAAACTTCCAGGGCAGAGGTCTTGCAAAAATTGGATCAGGACTTCATGGTACTCTGAGGTATGTTATTAACATAGTGTAATTTAATATTATACATTCATTGCATGATAGTGAGGGAGGTATTCAAATGTATTCACCCAAGAAAAATCATATTCCTTGAGGACAATTGGGGAGGGGAATATGATTTTTCTTGGGTGAATAAGTCTTCATATCTCCCGAACATTCATGCAATAAATTGTTTATTATACCGAAACAAAGCAAGACTACAAATTAAAATGCATTTGAAATTGAAGTCCGTTTATCTATACATTGTATGTGTCTGAAATCGCCCTCACGGAAACACTGTGCCATTAATGTATTAGAAGGTACAAACAACGAAATACAGTGATATGATAACCAGTTTTTGTATTTCCATTCTTTTTGAATGCTGATTTACTTGCTTGTTTTTGTATCAACCAAAACCAGGCGATTTTAAAACTGTATATCAGAGACCCGCATATTTTGTGCCTTACGAACTATGAAAGTAGAATGACTCGACTTATTGTGACATCACTGTTAACTATGTCTACCTTGCCGTAAAATTTATGGAAAATGCACGAGGCTGCCCAAGGGGTGAAATATGACGGGGAGATATGATGCTTGAAAGGGAGATATGAAAGAAGTTTTATCATCCCTGACACATGATTGTCTAGACCAATCAGATTACGCATTGCATAGAATTCTCATACTGAGTTACATGATATTAGTCTATGTCGAGGTTTTGACATCTGACATTTCAAAGTAATTTGGAAATTCAGTAATGCAGACATATTATTGTATGTCATTAATGATTATCAAATTTGTTGATTAGAGTAAAATAAACAGCTTTATGTAATTTTTGATACCGGACATATAAATATAAATTTTCAGGGGGAGGGGGGCTATGCTTTTCTTTAGGGAGTGTCCTGTTCTCTAATTCTCTATAAAAATACCCCACGCTACGGATTTGCAGAGGGTATGATGTTTTTTAAACCCATCCGTCAGTCTGCCAGTCTCTTTTTTCACAGGTGCTTGGGTCATATTAAATATATAAATACACATCAAACCTTATACATATGTTAATAATCTATTTACATATGTATAAGGTTAGATGTGTATTCATATATTTTGCCCCAAGCACCTGTGCCTTTTTTGTCAGCACAACTCCTCTGAGACCACTCAACAGAATTTTGTGAAACTTTGCAGTTAATAAGGACACACTGTGTAGATGTGCATATTTCCAGGAAATTTTGATTCAATAATTTTTCTGGGAGTTATGCCCCTTTTGAACTTAGAATGTCTAGCCCGTCTGTCCTGTTCTTGCAGTAATGCATAGCATTACCATTCATTATGTGAGACATTGTCAAGCAATGTTGGAGCGTGGGGCATGTGAGCTTGCTCTCTTTTGCTTTCTTTCACTCTCCATACAAAGGAGTATTATTTAGTCCTGTTCTCTACTTCTCTTTACAGAGGATACGTGTACAGCAGAAATTTAGCGTTAGGACCTGGGAAGGTAGCCTATGGCAATGGACTTCTCATCTTTAGACCTGCTTCATTTGATACTGACACAGAAAATTCTAATTTTTGTCACATTTTAGACCCAAGTTCACTAAAGGTGAGTAGTATTTTAATCTGAAGAGAACTATCCTCAGTCAGTTGTTTTTTATAGACCGTTACTTACTTTTTATTGTTGGTTTTGTCAGATTTACTGATACACTTCATATCCAGTAATAATATTTTTATATATCCATTCTATAGTATATTAATGTTATAGTTAAGAAACATATATTGATTTCACGGTTTTGGTAGGCAGTGAAAATGTTTTATTTTTGTATTTTATACACATTATACATGTTATACACACAACCATACTCTACATTCACACTCTACATTACTCTGTGCACCTTCTGCATCTTCAATAATAACAACAGTAAATAATATTCAGAGATAAAGGTAATTATTTTCTCTTTCACATATATGTATTATGATTTTCAACGAACTATTTGTCTCGCTATATTATCATGCAATGCCCATTTACCAAGCATTTTAAATTTGTTATGATACATTTTGACAATATTTTTTTTATATTTCTGTAGTATTTTTAAAGTGAAAATATTAATCAGCTTGGAAAATGAGACTGTATATAGTATCCCTTTGTTTAATCCTTTACAGCCAGTTAAAACCTTACCTACACCGCATGGTTTCAAAAGTGAAGGACCTCAAACAACGATTGGATTTTGTTCGGATGGCTGTTTATTCTTCTGGATTTGGATGCCTGTCATTCCGGGTGACAAAAGTGCCAAAGGGATTTCAGTGTACCTGGAAGTGTTTGATGTTAACGTAAGTCTATTATACTGGATGAAGAAAATTGATTTTTTTCCGTGGTTTTGGTATTCACTCAAAAGGCATTTAGTTTCTGTGTAGTTTAATACAGACCCAATCTTACAAACTGGAATGATTACACTTACATAATGAAGTACATATAATGTCATTTATACTCAAATATAAATGTATAGTAAAACACAGTTCGCTATATCCAAACTTCGTTATATCCAATAAAAGTTTCGTTAATTTTCTCACATATGGGGAACAAATATCACTTCGCTATAAGCACGAAGTGTATTCGTTATAAGCCTGTTTTACTGTAGTTTTGTTGGGAAATCTCTTAGCGTTTAAGTTGACCATATCTAATGATTTGAACCTTTAATTGTTTATTTTTTGTAGGAAGAGAAAGTTGTTATTCCTGTACAGCCTCAGGTGACACTAGTGAAAAAAGATGAAGTTGGTGCTAAAAGTTTGAATGAAAGCTTTCTATCCAAACTCCGTCCATTTCGAGGCAGTACTTCAACAGCCACACTTGTAGCATTAACAGGTGGGGATCCATTGTCCAGCAAAAAAGAGGAGCGTAAGTAATGATTGATGTATTGATTGTGTGTATTTCTTTTGCAAATTTTATGAATTATTTTCCCCATCAGTTTTGAAACAAAAAAATTGAATGCAAAGGGAATGCATAATTTTTAGATGATTGAAGACAATTATTTGTTTGAATGATCAGAATTTCAACATAGCTTCAGTGGCATTTGATAGGTTAAAGTGTATTCTTAAAAAAACAAACATTGCCTTCATACCCAGTGGTACTAGTCACAGCTAACTTTCTTTTCTTTTTAATGTAGTTATAATATGTGTACCAATCTGTTTAAACAATGCATAGATTACAGTTTTAAAAGAAGCTCTTGTGATGAGTTAAGTATTGTGGCCATTGTATGGAAAGACATTGGTCCGGTATTGCATGGTAGTTACACCGTTACTATGATAATTTGTTGATAAGCTTTTGATGAATTTCTGTATCAAAATTTTTAATTTCAAATAGTATTTATGTACATTTAAACTTTTTATATAATGTTATAAAAATGGAAGCCATGGGTCTCCTATCCTTTTTTCTTCTTTCTATCCAATTTCATACACTAAAATTCACTTTTATCCTTGCACAAAATGATCTTTTCAGCCTTCTTTTCTCTTGTGCATTTCCCAACTATAAAAAAAACCCTAGCCTTTTCTTTATAATCTTGTTGTGAAAGTGAAGGAAAACCTGAATGGAGAATTGCCTAATGGTGCTTGTGGTCATTTGTTATCAGCAGCATCGGGAACAGCAGGAAACACCTCGTGTTCCATCTCACTGAAGAACTTGATGAGGACGCCAGTGTTTTGTGATGGCACTACTGTGGTGCTACTGACCAGTCCAGTAGGGTCCAGTACCAGCACGTCCACCACTCGGTCACTGTTTGGAGGAGGAAGCGGTCTCTCGGGACTCCGATGTAAGATTTTGTTCCTAGTCTCCTGGGAAAATTTGACTTTGCTTCTCTAAAGGTTTATAAGTAGCCACATGCAAAAAACAAAACCTAACTTTGAAAGAGATGTTGGATATGAAAAGGAAGGTACTTGTAATTTGACATTTTTGTTCTGTTATTTGCACGCAGTCCCAGTTTTACTGCCCCCAATAAAAAAATACACGTAGGATTTTTGTAACAAATTGAAAAAATCTGAGTGCATTTAGGTAATTTGTGACCACATGATTTAGGTAATTTGTGACCTCATGATCTAGGTAATTTGTGACCTCATGGTTATAGGTAATTCATAACCACATGATTATAGGTAATTCATAACCCTGTGATAATAGGTAATTTGAGACCTCATGATTATAAGTAATTTGTGACCTCATGACTTAGGTAATTCATGAGAAATGATGCCTTATTTAGTACTTGCCAGTAAATGTATGATTATTGAGAGAAATAATACCCTTTTTTCAGTACTTGCCAGTAACATGTGTTTCACTGTGGAGACCGGACAGTTTAACACCAGGTCTGACCTCAGTGATGCCCCAACATGTGCACTAGGAAGAGGCGCGTCCCTGCAGGGACTCGGTATGTGAAAAAAAAACCCAGTAATACAATCTGTTTACTTCTGGACCCATTTCCTGTCATTTAACCTTAGTTTGATACATGTCTTTTTCTATCTTTTTACCAGGTGTTTGCTTTGATGTGAGGAATAACCTCAGTTTTATACCTGGTTTTTTTCCAGGTGTTTGCTTTGATGTGAGGAATAATATTTAATCTCGGTTTTATACTTGTCTTTTTTTTTTCAGGTGTTTGCTTTGATGTGAGGAATAATATGATATGGACCTGCAGCAGTGATTGGGTGGACCAGTTCTTCAATCCAGGTCACCAGTCTCCACATCACATCCACAAAAGGTTAAAGGTCACAGACCAAGTTGTTTTACCACAAGGTTAGTCCAAAGAAATGTAGAATTAAGGTACCATTACCTCTTATTACAAATTCAAAAGTATAGAATTGCTATTCTTTTGGCAAACAGATAATTTTTGTGAGTTTTGTATTCATATTTTATGAATATAAATAAAACTGTTGATTGAATGATGCACCATTCAACACAGTATTTTTTACTGTGATAGTACATGTATATCTCTAATTTCTGTATTAAATAGAGGGAACTGTCCCCACTGCCATGGCAGTGAGATGCATTCTACAACATGTAGGGAGTATGTGTCTACACCAAATCAACAATGACCTACTGCACAGCCCCCTGGGTAACTGCCTCCTACAACAGCACTCTGTGGACCTTGTGCAACTCCGACGAATCTACGACATCCTGCAAAAAGCAATGGTAGTGCAGGACTCCCAAACCATCATCTGTACTCTTGTCATTATGCAGGTTAGAGAGAGAGAGAGAGAGAGAGAGGGAGGGAGAGGGAGAGAGAGAGAGATTATATTGAGGTCTGCATACGAGAATGGTGAAAGTTGATCGATTACAGAAAATCATACATTTTTACCGTTTCACAGTTGTTACTAAAGATCAGCCTGTTTAAACTAGAGAGACCTGCAGAGATCCAAATTCTAAAGGAAACAAGGTAGGGTATCAGACATTAAGAATCAGAATGTGTGTTCGATTGAGAACAATATATATTTTCTATTTTGTTATAAGGATTACTTCTACTTTGATACATATGTTATAACCCTCCATTGTCTCATAACTTTGAGCTTTAATTCTTCTGAAGGGAACTTTTATGGAAGTTGTTAACCAGTGACTCTACAGAGGTCAAGGACACACAGATTTATGAGGAAATTTGTCATGTGATCACAGTAGGAATATCAATTCTCTATCCATCAATCAGTGACAAAAACCAGTTGTTACAAACTCTACTGTATGATGGTAAGACCATAAAAAAAAATACTGTATGCATCTACATGTTCAACTGACATGTGCAGGAAAATTTATCTAAAAGAAGAATATCTGTTTATCAATTGAAACAAAAATGTGGTATATTTCCAGGCAGAAACAATGAAGCTCTACAGAAGTTAAGGGACCTTATTCTAGTGGACTTTGCTGATAAACTCCGAGCACAAGCTGTGGAAAAGGAAGAGACAAAATATCTAAGGTCAGCTGAAAAGTGTATTGACAAAATTAATTTCTATTAGACCACATATCAACTACATTAGGTCACATGGAGAAATTTCATTTCTATTAGACCACATATCAACTACATTAGGTCACATGGAGAAATTTCATTTCTATTAGACCACATACCAACTTAAGTAAGGCACTTATTATTGATTTTCATTTGGATCTTTCAAGTTCATACTTCTAAATCACTAATTTCTGTAGGGGTCCAGATTTAAGGGTAAATTATATTATTGTACACTTCAATATACCAATTCTTGCCCAGAAATTTGCAGGAATGGGAAACTGAAAAACTGTTTCCTTTCACATACTTTTTATTATTCCTTTAATGACAAAAAATACTCCACTAAAGTAAATTTACAAGATGAATCTCTTATTATAGGCAGGCCAAAGTCCCCAATTACACTGTACTAATGGTATGGACTGATATTCAATTCCTGTAGATTCCAGTTTGTCTGCATGCGTTTAATTTGTTCATTTATTTGACAGGTTATCTGATGGCTTGGTGTATCACATTCTCAAAATCACGGTACAAGAATCAAGTAAGCTCCTCAGTGATGCTGCTAACTTGAGCAAAACCCACTTTGAACAGATGCTGTCCTCTGTACCGGTGAGTAACAGTCTGTAGCATAACAGTTGTAGGTCTGGAATATTCTGTGTCAAACTCAGGAAAATGAATGTGTTGAATATCCTGAAAATGCTATGTATGAAGTGAATCTTATGTTGACAGATTGCCTCCCCTTGTTTACGTTACATGATGGCCTTGCAATCTCATCTTCTGAGGGAGGCTGTCTTGTATAGACAGAATGCAGAAAATTCATCAGAAGAGCAGGATAAAACCATGCAGGTAGGACTTACAAATTATAGAATACAGTCAATAGAATAGTCATACTTCAATAGAATACAGTCATACCTCAATAGAATAGTCATACCTCAATAGAATACAGTCATACCTCAATAGAATACAGTCATACCTCAATAGAATACAATCTTACCTCAATAGATTACAGTCATACCTCAATAGAATAGTCATACTTCAATAGAATACAGTCATACCTCAATAGAATACAGTCTTACCTCATTAGAAAACAGTCATACCTCAATAGTATAGTCTTACCTCAATAGAATACAGACATACCTCAATAGATTACAGTCATACCTCAATAGAATAGTCATACTTCAATAGAATACAGTCATACCTCAATAGAATACAGTCATACCTCAATAGTATACAGTCATACCTCAACAGAATACAGTCTTACCTCAATAGAATAGTCATACTTCAATAGATTACAGTCATACCTCAATAGAATATAGTCATACCTCGATAGAATGTAGTCATACCTCAATAGAATACAGTCTTACCTCATTAGAAAACAGTCATACTTCAATAGAATACAGTCATACCTCAATAGAATACAATCTTACCTCAATAGATTACAGTCATACCTCAATAGAATAGTCATACTTCAATAGAATGCAGTCATACCTCAATAGAATACAATCTTACCTCAATAGATTACAGTCATACCTCAATAGAATAGTCATACTTCAATAGAATGCAGTCATACCTCAATAGAATACAATCTTACCTCAATAGATTACAGTCATATCTCAATAGAATAGTCATAGTTCAATAGAATACAGTCATACCTCAATAGAATACAGTCATACCTCAATAGAATACAGTCATACCTCAATAAAATACAGTCATACCTCAATAGAATACAGTCATACCTCAATAGAATACAGTCATACTTCAATAGAATACAGTCTTACCTCAATAGAATACAGTCATACTTCAAAAGAATAGTCTTACCTCAATAGAAAATAGTCATACCTTAATAGAATACAGTCTTACCTCAATAGAATACAGTCATACCTCAATAGAATAGTCATACCTCAATAGATTACAGTCATACTTCAAAAGAATACCGTCTTACCTCAATACAATACAGTCGTACCTCAATACAATAGTCATACCTCAATAGAATACAGTCATACCTCAATAGAATACAGTCTTACCTCATTAGAAAACAGTCATACCTCAATAGTATACAGTCTTACCTCAATAGAATACAGTCATACCTCGATAGAATGTAGTCATACCTCAATAGAATACAGTCTTACCTCATTAGAAAACAGTCATACCTCAATAGTATAGTCTTACCTCAATAGAATACAGTCATACCTCAATAGATTACAGTCATACCTCAATAGAATACAGTCATACCTCAATAGAATTTACAAATTTTAGAATACAGTCATACCTCAAATTATTGTTTAATTTTTCACTTTTTGACTGGAGCATTTTTCTTTTGATATGATTTTCTATTATTATGTCAACTTGTCATTCTGTAGTCTACCTCACTGTTTTGAAAACAATGATATGTTCAGTAGAATGGTGAATAAATTGTTATCTTCCGATTACAAGCCAGAACTTCACTAAACTATAATGCATAGTTATACTTTACTATGTAAATATTTTATTTCCTAGGAACTGATGACGGCCATTGTCCAGTTAGCATCAAGAATTTTCTCTGGGTCTTGTGAAGTAAGGACTCAAAATATTTTTATTAACAAAGTTTTCTTGTTGTGTTCAATCAACATCATAATTACATGCCTTTTCTCTCTAATTTAGATGATTAGTAAGATTTGATTATTCATAGCAATTTACAGAGTTATTTTGATTGATTGATTTTTTCACATTTTGAGTCGGTGATTAGCATTTTGACTTCCAACATTCAATATGATGGTATAGACCCTGTGGAAATCCTTTAGAATTCATTTCAATTTTTTGCTGATTTTGTTTTTCTCAAGAAAATACGGTACATAAAAGCTTTTAAGTATAAGCAATGTTTGTTTCCTTTGCAACTTCATTGGATATGTAATCATTATTTCACTGAAAATATACTTTTGTTTAAATATGTCGCACCCCTGTACTTTTACAGGTATTGGAAGTTCTTCTCACAACCTGCAATTCTGTCATCCATAAGTTCAAAGAAGAAAGGGAGGCTAGACTCCAGGGCCTTGAACGTATTGCAAAGGCCACCATTCTTGGACATTTATTACCAGTTTTATTGACTGCCCTGAACCATGTAAATCTGCATTGTCTCCCCTTGGCTGATGAATTGATGCCCAAACTTGTGAACCTTGTCCTGCTTTCAAGTCAGGTACAGTGAGGAGTTGTTTTGATTTTGCAGTTTGCCGACATAGCAATATAGTTAACAGGATATATACATTCTGAATTGATTTTGCAGTTTGCAGACATAGCAATATAGTTAACAGGATACATACATTCTGAATTGATTTTGCAGTTTGCAGACATAGCAACATAGTTAACAGGATATATACATTCAAATTGATTTTGCTAAGGAAAACTTTAAAAATTTTGGTGGTTATTATATGTCAAATCAACTTCATGTTAACATCACTGTGCCTCTTAAACAATAGTACTACAGCAGTTACAGCTATTGTTTTACAAATACGCAAGATCGTGACTACTTTTTCCATCTTGGTTTTAAATTTTACTTTCCCCTTTCAAAGTCTCGCGAGACCCAGAGTATACGAGAATTTGGGCATGTTGGTAAATAATACCAGTTCTGCAACTTTTGTCGTGATTGATTCACCCGATTTTAACATGGTGTACTATCATTGCATTGCAGTAATGATTCAAGAAAGAAACATAATACGCAGAAATATCCAGAACTGATATATTTTAATGGAAATGTGGTGGATTTTTTCCCACTGCTGTCAGCCAGGAAATTCCCAAAGCTGAGAAGAGCTTGCGTCAAAATATATAGCTTCACGAGCTAAATTCAGAAGTTCATTTTTCCTGTATCCAGACGTTTTTACACACCTTTCATTTAAAAATGCTTTTAATTGTGGAAAGCACATGGAGGTTAAATCGTCTAACGATGCCATGTTTTGAATAAACAAAAAATGCCCAAGATCGACACGCTTTTCCGGACTTCTTTACAAAAGAGTTCCGATAACTCGGTATTTACGATCTTGCGTATTGTTGACTGACTGGCATGAAGAGTACCAGGATATTTCACTATTCCAAAATTTCATATGTAAAATAAATATGGGCATTAAAGGGACTGATTCACGATTTTACCCAAAATTTTGTTTTTCACTTTTAATGATCAAAATCTACTGTCTAATGTGTTTGAAAGATTTCACATGAAAATTAAGGTTATACATCATCACAGAAGCTCATTATAGAGAGATTATTATTTGTTTTGTAAACAAAGATTGCGGTATGCTATGTTTATGAAATTTTCAAAAGAAATGGATATCGATCCAAGTATTATTATATCTTTCACATTTCAAGCATTTTTGGAATGAAATGTGTCATCTAAAAGTCAAAATTTGTGACCATGCAAAATTAAGATGCATTATATTTCAAAATCAATATTTCACTTGTTTGTTTGTTTACTCGAGTCTTTGTTTACATAACACATATTTAAGGCTAAAATATAGCTCTCATTGTTGCATTCAGAAGGTCAAAATTTTGGCTGTCAACAATAAATCAGTTATAATTCTAATGTTTAGCATCAAAAATGGAAAATATTTTTATCAAAAAATCATGAACCAGTCCCTTTAAATGGTCATTTCTTACATCTGTAGTGATAAAATGCAATGTTGTACAGCCAGATTGTCTAATTTGTATAGTATCAGTGGATGGTTATCAAGAAATAATGATTTATTGTTTAAATGGATTTTGAAATGCTGTGCTTGTTGATTGCCAGGAACTTATCTTTGTATTGTATTAGTCTTCCATCATGATCCTGAATTCACATACAAGTGCATTATGGTACTTTTTCAGGCTGCTCTGCTCCTGAAGAGTCAAGTGGAGGCTGTGATGCAGGATGACCTAGATTCTGATACAGACACACATGTGATGGAACTTATGGCACCGACTGTAGACATTGATGAGTAAGAGGAAAATATTTACTGTGAAGAAAATGTTCTAACTACAGGATTTTTTATGTATGAAATGTGTATCTATTTCAGAGGTATTCATATCTTAGTGCCATTGGAATGTGTATCTATTTCAGAGGTATTCATATCTTAGTGCCATTGGAATGTGTATCTATTTCAGAGGTATTCGTATCTTAGTGCCATTGGAATGTTTATCTATTTCAGAGGTATTCATATCTTAGTGTCATTGGAATGTGTATCTATTTCAGAGGTATTCATATCTTAGTGCCATTGGAATGAAGCACGATCGCTAATTTAAGGTTACATTAAACTCAGATTTTAAATTTGCAGAAGGAAGCATGCATACAGCCTGAAGTGACTTTAAAGTTTCTAATTATTTCACATCTTTTTTTTTTTTTGCCTCTCTAGCATATCAAGTGAGGATACTGAGGAACAGGGCTTTTTAGCGGGATTAAAAATCCCAGCTCCCTGGTCTTCAGGGAAGACTGTGGAGAGCATACATCCTGTGAGGGACAACTACAGGTTTAAGGAGACGGTTCATATTCCCGGGGCTCGGTGTCTGTACCTGAGATTCGATCCGAGGAGTTCCTCCCAGTATGACTATGACAAGGTACAATAAGTGTTAGCTGTCAATATCTACTGTCAAATTCTACTCCAGTATGACTACGACGAGGTACAATCAGTGTTGGCTGTCAAATAGGAGTCCAAAAATTATGTAGATTTGGTTGTTAGGACAAATTGAAATTTTGATGATTTTCTCAGTCTGAAATTTGCAAATGAGAACTTTTGACGAGTTCCTCCTGTATTTCCAACCACATTCTTGCCTACCAGAGTCTTGGTCTACATTTACCCTCTACTGCATCTACTGATTTAGATTTGATCTACTGATTTTAAATTTGATCTACTGATTTTAAGATTGTTCTGTACAGTAGATAGAATCCAAGAGGCCATTCAAATAAAATGTTTAAAATAATCCACTAAAATGAAAAGGTGGAGAGAAAGTGTTCAGGCTTGTAAAATCTCCGTAATCTCACTCGTAAATTTTTTTTATACAAAAAGGGTATTTTGATATCGGTACTTTAAATGTTTCCATTACTGTTAGCCTTTAGCCTTGTTATGTAAATCTTTAATTCTTTGTTTTTCATAATATTGCATATCTACATACCATACCACAGTATTATGATAAGCCAAGTCATGACCCCTTGGGACTAGGGTGGGGTCATGATGTTGGGTAAAAATTTGTCATGGGAATAAAGAAAGGAAAAAAGCTTTTAAGAAACTTCAGAACAGCAAGCCAAGGCGATTCAGGTATTAAAGTGTTTTGGCCCATGGGCCTCTTGTTTATTATCCAGCTGTTCACTGATTCAGATAAGTGTTTTGGCCCATATCCAGCTGTTCACTGATTCAGGTAAGTGTTTTGGCCCACGGGCCTCTTGTTTATTATCCAGCTGTTGACTGATCTGAAATTGTTATTAGCATTTTCGATAATAGTAACGTGCACCCAGACAATGTGTGTCCTCACTGTCTGTTTGGTTTTCTATGCTAGACTACGAAATTAAAATTAAGTAAGATTAGATCAATTTAAAAATGCATGTATAGTTATTACTTGTATTTGAGAAAAAAGAATAAGTGGTAGCTTTCCACAAATCTTTAAAGTGAAATATTATTGTGCATGTACCAACTAATATGTATTGGAAGGGGGGGGGGGGGGGGGGGGGCACGACAACAACATTTGATTCCCATAAAAAAATTATGAAACCACAGTTGTATATGATGAACTGGTGAACTTTGAAGGGGGAGGGGGGGGGTCTTAAGATTGTAAAATTTTGCAGCAGAGCTGATTTTAAACTGAAATTATTTTGAGAACTGTCATGTTTAACTTTGTAGATGTGGTCTAATGAATTTGTTATTTTAAGAACTGTCATGTTTAACTTTGTAGATGTGGTCTAATGAATTTGTTATTTTGAGAACTGTCATGTTTAACTTTGTAGATATGGTCTAATGAATTTGTTATGTATTTACAGCTAGTGATTTATGCTGGACCAACCACAAACTCGAGGAAAGTTCTGGAATATGGAGGAAACACCTTTGGATTTGGGAGTAGAAGTGTCCTTGGGTCAGGCTGGCCTAAAGACTTGGTCAAGGTGTGTGACCGACTGTTGTACTTTATAACACATATATTTAAAGTCAGTAGTACAATACAAAATGACAGTTCAGTACTAAACAAAACAAAATGTTTTATGAAAAAGCAGCTGTGGAGACCAAATTTATGCTGGCTTGTTTTCTTTCGTGAGCAAATTAGAAGTTTGATCCATTCATAAAATTTCTATACAGTATCTTAGGTAATCTGTTATGTATGATATGAAGGTCCAGAGCAAAGGAGTTTTATTCATTATATAGTTAAAGTTATTCACCCTGCATTTTGTAACAAATCTGACTTATGGCTACTACACAGTTATTCACCCTGCATTTTGTAACAAATCTGACATATGGCATTGCTGCTACACAGGTTGATGGAGACACTGTGACATTCTCCTTTGAGATGAGAAGTGGGCGGGAACACAACACACCGGACAAGGCCATGTGGGGGTTCTTAGTGACCGTCCGAGCTCAGGTAAGACAGATGTAGTAGATGAAAATCTGGCTTCACCTCTAGTAAAACTCAGGGAAATAGGAATTTTTTGGGATACAAATTTCAGTATCAGAAAATTGATGTTTTTATCAGGAATCCACAGAAGAGGTGTCCAGTGGGCTTCCTTTCCTGGCTGATTTGGCCCTAGGTTTGTCTGTCCTAGCCTGCACCATGTTACACCTGTTGTACAAAGGCCCTGAAACATCCAAAGAAGAAGTCAGCTGCCAGCATCTTCTCAAGTCCAAGCTTTTACAAAGGTTTGTGTATCGATATTTTGTACACTGTGAGCCATTCACTGGGACTTGTATTAAAACACACTCTGTATTCATCATTTCTATCCATCTGTTTATTTTTTGACTAAATGTTTCCATATAAGATTAAACATTCTTTTAAAAGCACTTTTATGTTAAGTTTGTGAGTAAAATGTCCAGAGTTGACACATCAATAAATTCTTCAAGAAAAAATATTTGATTCTTTGAATTCCATTTTGTTCACTGTATTAACGATTTCAAAAATTTGAATATTTTCTCGCTGAGTGTCCGAACATTATGTTATTTGTTTTCAGGCACGTATGAATACATTGCATTTTCGGATTTATTGATTTGTAAATTCTCATTCAGTTTTATTTTAGTCCAATCAAAATAATTGTAATAAATAACATTAGAATTATTGTGTGATATAGTCTCTATTTATTTTGGGGTCAGTGAGTCAAAGGTTAGGGTCATCAATGTTAGAAGACTCAGCAAGGCATATTTGTCACATGAATTAGGATAAATTTACTGTAAAGTTTTAAACAGATGCTGCATGTTAGCATGGTATGTTTTATCAGAATGTATATTTCTTTTATAACATGATTTTTAAAGACAGATAAGAACCAGAAAACCTACTATATGTTAACCACAAATATAAATTGCAAATTCTTCAGAACTGTAGATTAATCAGATATCTTTCCTCAGGTGTGTGTGGCAGTCCGGTTCCGATCCTAGGGTTCTCCTAGATAGTTCCTCCCCCACGGAAGACACTGCTGACACCTCACTGGCCAGAATCCGACTCTCAGCCGAAATTCTACAGCACCTCAGAAAAATGTGCAGGAGGCAAGCCATTCAGCTTAGGCCTAGCATCAGGTACTGGACGATTAGAAGCTCAGGTTCATGGATACTGGAAATAGTGTGGCTTGTTTGGAAAAAAAAGTACAAGTGTTGTCCCTAGATCCCAAAGACTGAGCCCATATCTTTTAAAAGAATTTAAAGCATCTGCATATAATATTGCAAAGCAAGTATCCATGCAATTTCATGATTACAACTGGAAGAGGTGGATGTCCCACATCAGTTACAGCCTCTCTAATCTCCTGGTAAACTTGAGGCAGTTCAACAGAAATGCCCTGAGTCTGTACAATTCTGTGTCTTTCAGGTAATTGTAACTTCTTGTGAGTCACTCTAGAGGTCAATCCAAGTTCATAACAAAAATTTTCCCAACTTAACTGTGATGAAGCTGCCATTTCTCAGCATATTAAATTTTCAAACTGACGTCTAAAATTAAGTTTTTAGGAAGATAATTCTGATTTTTAGCTTACTTGAGACAAGTAAGTTTTTCTGATCAAAAGTTGTCTGTTGTTTTAGTTGTTAACTTTTCACAGTTTTGACTTCTTCAGGACCACTGAGCCAATTTCAATCAAACTTGCCACAAATCATCCTTGTATAAAAAGGATGAAACTGTCCTAGGGGAGATCATTAAGAAATAGTGAAAATAGGGAAGAGTGCTTTAAAACTTATTCTCAAGAACTACTGAAGCAGAAAAGCCAGACACATAGCATTGTTGTATAATGAAGAGCTGAGTTTGTTCAAACCAAGAGTCCAAGGCGAGGGGGTTGGGGTTCACAAGAAGTGTTAAAAGTTTTGCATTCAAATACACTGTATTTAGAAAAAAATTATTTAAAAATCTTCTTCTAAAAAACAACCAGGGTACAATTTGTGAAATCAATGTATACAAGCATCCTCATGTAGTGTAAATTGAAGTTTGTTTACACCATGGGCCCTGGGGCCAGACTATTTGTGCAAGTTTTACATAGAAATATATGAGTGAATTCTTTAAAAACATCTTCCTCTTTAGAACAGCAGAGGTGCAATTTTCTAGATGAATGTACATGAAGATTCAGGTCTGTTCACACTATCTTTTCAAAGATTTTCACTGGCTCTTTTGAACCAAGGGAGATAGGTCGTTTTGCTATTTCAGATTTAGATACCTCATGACTAGGCCCTATATATGGTACCAAAACTTTTGACCTTGTGACCTTGGACTTTGACCTACTTTTCTAAAACTTGATTGTATGTTGAATTCATGCATTTTTTTTTTATTTCCAAGAATATAGTGAAAATTTCCTCCACAAGTTCATTTCCTTCTATACAGTACTGTAAAATCTTTTAAATTCGTGGGGACCAATTTTCGTGGGTTGCTGAATTTTTACGAATTCGTGGGGAAGTAATTTCATGGATTTATATATTTGTAAGATTCTTGTATACTAGTTGTCTTTATTCGTTGAGGCTGTAAATTCGTGGGTGAGGGGTACCCACGAATTCCACGAAAATTGAGCCACCACGAATTCTAATGATTCCACAGTATATGCTTCTGCTAATAGTGTTCCGTTTCATGTGTATACATTTCTTCCGTTTCATGTGTATACATTTCTTTCGTTTCATGTGTATACATTTCTTCCGTTTCATGTGTATACATTTCTTCCGTTTCATATGTATACATTTCTTCCATTTCATATGTATACATTTCTTCCGTTTCATATATATACATTTCTTCCATTTCATATATTTACATTTCTTCCGTTTCATGTATATACATTTCTTCCATTTCATGTATATACATTTCTTCCATTTCATATCTATACATTTCTTCCATTTCATATCTATACATTTCTTCCGTTTCATATATATACATTTCTTCCATTCATATATATACATTTCTTCAGTTTCATATATTTACATTTCTTGACTACATTTTTAGGGATGTGGTTAACCCGGAGGATTTGGAGGAGAGAATTGTGTCGGCAGTGCTGAAGCACTTGTCCCTTCAGGAGACAGTATTCAAACTTCCAAAGGCCGAGAACCAGCAAACGGAGGAGTTTGTGTTATTGAGGACAGTTATACAGGAGGTGTATGCCAAAATCGACGGCCTGCTCAGACAGCTGCAGGTGCAGTGTTTCTTAAAGCTATTGTCACTGAAGAGAAAATATTGGTAAAGAATTCCGCAGGCAATTCTCTCTATATTTCTGTATTTACAGAGCCTCGCAGAACTAGAGCAGAGATGGCACAATGAAGTGAGGGACCACAATGAAGGAAACACCACTGTCCCCCCCTTCTTTTCTGATTTCCATCTTCAAGAGGTAATCAGTTTTCACAGAAATGTAAAACTTGGTCATATGGTCCTGATAACATCTCACATGTACATGTATAGTTTCTTGTTGCAATGGAATTTGATTTTTGGTAAAGTTGTTGATCAGCATCAGTTTGCTAGAAGCTGAGTGCTATACACTGAATATTGATGTTATATCAATAAAAGCGAGAGTTTTAGCCTCATAATAGAGGCTTATTACGAATGAACATGGATACTATTTCACTGATTTGTTTTGGCGTGCGCCTTGCGTAAATTATGCATTAAATTTGCTCAGGATGCATGATTTCATTAAGTGTGCATCCCAACGGACGTGTAAAAATTTGAAATTATGTGTTGAGAGTTTTCATTTCCCTTAGTAATTAGTACGAAATCTAAGTTCCAGAACTTACTACATATCCGAGATATTCTGAATGAAGAATTATGATATTTCATTGGTCAACTCGCATTACATTAACCAATGAAACCAAATGATATATTTGGCAATACGGCAGGTAAACAAAACTGGGAACTAGAACATTGTCGCACATGTCGCAATTCCACCAAAAAAGAATTATAAAACTTTTTCCTAATCAGAAAAAGATAACATATTTTGCAAAGTGATGTGATTGGTAATATTGCCAGTAACCATCGAGTCCCTGAAATTAAACATTGATCCTGAAATTGAAGTAGGGGTTGAGAAAATTTCAACAAAAATGGCTTGCGCTTTATTCTTGGTTAAGATTGAAGGAAAATGGAGATAAAGTTTCGTATTGTAGCATTTGCACAGAATGTAAAAAAAAAAAACTTAAATGGCATGGACAAAAGTGGCTATTAAAGAATAAAAACTTCCAGCATTCAACTTTAAGCAGACATGTAAACTTGGCGGATCATAAACTTATTCATGTGTGTGTGGATTGGATGGTTTCAGAAATCTTACATTGTATCACTCTCAAAATTCAAATCATTGATTGATCTGTTGTATGAACTTGATCTTGAGAGAATTTCTATCTTGATATCATTTTGCAATATTAACTATGAATCAGAATTTTCTGCAAGTGAATTATTTGATGGCTCGTAATAAAAAGCAGGAGATTTATTCTCTAGAAGGGGTGACAACAGTAAGGGTCTTCTTTAACTTGGTTTGTTTATACAGGTCTGTGATTGTCAGGCTGTTTGTTTGAAAGAATGAAATTTGGATTTATTGATTATAGCTTGGGACTCATTATTGTAATAAATTAAGGGGACTCATTATTGTAATAAATTAAGGGGATCGAGTCCGCTGGACTCATGATGACCATTTTCAAAATGAATCACTGCTATATACTTGCATATGATTCAGAATTTCTGCTATATACTGGTAGTGAAGTGATTCTTGTTCTTCATCCTTTGTAGTCTATAGTTCAATTAAACATTAAATCTTTGTGTAATTTGTAGACAAAAGGAAAGGAGCTTGCCATGTTATGCTTTGTGAAGGATGTTTCCATAGAAATGGCCAGCGAGAGGGCAGTTAAAGTGTTACGGTAAAAAGTTTGATATACATGATAGTATGAGGAAGAATTTTAGTCTTGGGTATTTTTGTTTTAGTGTTTTGGGTTTTTTTTTTGGTAAAGCAGTATATCCAATAACAATCTCCTCAGAGACATGACATCCATAAATACTATCAGAAGACAAGAAGCCAATTGTCATTTTTCAGGAAATATTGTCATTAAATTCCATTTGCACGAATTGAATACCTTACACAATTCTTTGGGATGATTTATCTGATATTGACAGTGCATGTTTTTGCAGAGAGAAATTTGACAATGATGTTGGGGATGAAACTTTCACCTCAGTGAAACCAGTGATGCCTCGGACACAGCACATCATGAGGGGCCTCAGAGCTCGATTGGACCTACTGTTGCAGGTTACCATAGCACCAGGGGAGGGGATCCATGTAGCACGGTCAATTTCAAATAACCCAGAAAATGGTATGTCAATTTCGTTATAGAGTTTACATATTTAAGTAGGAAGTTTTCAAACAGAATTGTGGCAGAAATAAAAGCAAAGGGGTACTTCTTTGTCCTTTTAAAATTCTACAGTTAGCCTAGTGGATTAAAATTCTACAGTTAGCCTAGTGGATTAAGGTAAAATTCTACAGTTAGCCTAGTGGATTAAGGTAAAATTCTACAGTTAGCCAAGTAGATTAAAGTAAAATTCTACAGTTAGCCTAGTGTTAAGGTAAAATTCTACAGTTAGCCTAGTGGATTAAGGTAAAATTCTACAGTTAGCCAAGTAGATTAAGGTAAAATTCTACAGTTAGCATAGTGTTAAGGTGTTATGGTGGAAATCGGTAGATCATGCACTTGTGTCACACAGGAGTTTAATTCTAGGTCTTACATTAGAATTGCACATTTTTACAGCAGTTGATGACATGTTTAAATTCCATTCCACAACTTTATTATCCATATCTTATAGCTTTCATGTATAGCTATTTTGATTTTTTAGGTCACATATTCATGTAACAGACTGATTTCACCTTATTCATGTTAAATCAGATTACAGAAAATTGATTCCACCTTATTCATGTTTCTTTAGATGAGAAAAATCTGATTCCACCTTATTCATGTTTCATTAGATTAGAGAAAACTGGTTCAGTCTTATTCGTGTTTCATTAGATTAGAGAAATCTGATTCCACCTTATTCATGTTTTATTAGATTAGAGAAATATGATTCAGTCTTATATGAACATTTGACAGTGCTTGGAGTGATGGTGAGGTCTGACACAGACGTTTTGTCGCAGATGAGTAGAAGTATCTCGGCACCCAATGGAGTGGAGTGTTTTCAAGATGACTCTGTATTAGAGATCAATATAAAGCAGAGGTATGGTATTAAAAAACATTCATAAACCTCGAAATGAGTGGGGAATATTAAACGGTCCACCCATCTCTACAGAACTTTGTGTATGTTGTTCTATGGCCACTGTGTGTGTCATATTTAAATTTTATGTCCTGTTGTTTTTTTTGGAAGAAAAAGGAAGAGCCATCGGAGGACTCCGTCCAGTGTACTGCAGGATTTGGTGGACGGAGAAGGACGAGACAAGCCTCCTCATACAATCCTGATCGACCAGTTGTTTTCCTTTATTGGTAGCAGTCCTGAAAAAGCTGTGAGTACCAAAATCTCAGCAACCTATGCATGTCTCTTTTCTTACTCCATTGCACTGAAATTTTGTTTTAAAATATTTCCAGGCTGGTAGTAATGAGGGGGGAGGGGTATGAAATGTTAGTTTTGTAGGTTGTCTGACTGAAGAAACCTACTGGAACTAGTGTGATGTCTGTTATGTTTCATGCATCATTCATAAACTATCTGTTATCTTGGCTTTGGTTTAGAAAAACTGTTTGAGCATCTTGTTGAGTGATAATTGGGTTTTTTTTTTTTTTTTTTTAGATCTCACCTAAGGATTTCTTAGCAGCAGCAGCAACACGGTTAAAGAGGGGAAACACTCGTAAACAAGCATTAATACACATGAAGGAACTGTTGACTGCAGCCACTAAAGTGGGCGGGGCCACACATCTGGTGGCGGCAGTAACTTCTGTCCTGCAGTCTGGCCCCGGGTAATTTATTTTCAGTTTCACTTAATCCTTGTAAGCTCTTTATATATATTGTATAAAACAATAATTGGATATTTTTACTTCAATGTGGAACAATATATCTTTTAAAATGTAAAACTTTCTACTTCAAAGAAGAACATTACAGAATGTGTATTTTGTTCCAGACATTTCTTAGAAGTATATGTTTAAGGCCTTTGAAAAGTTTTATGGATGTTTCCTGTTTGTTTTTAGAGTACATGTAGTTTGTTTGATAACTGGTAAAAGTTTTATGGATGTTTCCTGTTTGTTTTTAGAGTACATGTAGTTGGTTTGATAACTGGTAAAAGTTTTACGGATGTTTCCTGTTTGTTTTTAGAGTACATGTAGTTTGTTTGATAACTGGTAAGCTTGATTAATGATTGGTGTCTTGCTTCAGTGTTGATGAACTGACATGTGGAGGGATGGTGCCTCAAGTGAGGGAAGCTTTCGCTGAGACAATGACGGCCGTTGTCCAGTTGGCTGCTAAGTACCCGATAGCCTGCTCCAACAGCATCGGACTTTTGTGTACCATACCCTATACTAGGTCAGTTAATCAGCATAAAATGAGGATAAGAATGTCTGACTTGTACCCTGTCCAATTGCCTTAATATGCAGTCAATATTACTGTGTATCTATTATTGAGGTTTTTTTTACTGAGATATCCGGTACTTGACCTTTCTGTTATTTTTCCATCCAAACAATTAGATGTGTGGTCAAAGAAAAAGAATTAACATTGTGTAAACTCTCTCAGTTCCTAAATACTTCAGAGCTTTTTAAACTATGTAGATACACTATTAATTTATTTTGACTTTTAGGGCAGAGGAGAAGTGCCTCGTGAGGTCAGGTTTGGTACATCTTCTTGACAAGTTGTGCAGTCTGGCTAACCTGAGGTCCGACACATCAGACACCCAGTCTGTCAATCAAAAAGTCTCCGCTATGGCCTGGGCAGGGTTTCAGGTCCTGGCCAATCGATGTGTCATGTGGGAAACGGAGGATGGTAAGCTTAAAATCTATTTTGAGCAAAAACGTAAAAATTCTTTTTCATGTACATTCTGTCTTATTCTTGGTACTAAAGTTTCAGATTTTTACCTGAACCAAAAGTGATACTATCGGTGAATAATACGATAAATGTGACCACATCGTAGACTATTTATTAGGAGTATGAGCTTAAAGCATGTATACTTCTTTTTCCATCATTACATTTGGAAATCTTTTTGTGTGTTATGCAATATGTGCTGTAACTGATGGAATTTTATCTTTTTCACAGGAAGTGGGATAGAGGAGCTGGAACACTCTGGCCTCGCTCGTCAGGTGTCGACTCTGTTGACCAATCATCTTGCTCGAGCCACAGAGTGTATTGGTAATGAGGCTGCAGGCACAGAGGCACTACAGGATGTACTGAGTCTGTTAAACACCCTGGCTCGGAGTCGTATGGGGAGGGCTATCCTCAGCCAGCCAGCCTGTGTATCTAAGCTCTTGTCACTGTTACTGGACCAGAGGTGATTAAAAGTTTTACCAAGTTTTAACCATGATGTTTTTTTAGCAATATAAATTTAGTGATATGAAACATTAAAAGTAGTTTGAGTCAACAAAGCTCTTTGTAAAACTGTCCTTTATGAAGACTTGCAGCACATTTATGAATTCTTATGAAATGGCATTTTAAATGTTCAATAACAAGTAATATTTACCAGTGTTTTTTCGGTAAGAAACCTATGCTGTTTTAATGTTTTTGCAGTAAGAAATCTTTGCTGTTTTAATGTTTTTCAGCAAGAAATCTATGCTGTTTTAATGTTTTTAATTATGAATGAAAGCACTGACTTTTCAGTTTCACATACATGCAAAAGCCAGAGTGTTAAAAAAAATTAAGGGGGTAAATTACAAATATAGATAATATCTGCATAATTAACTTTTTGCCAATTATGTAAATCACCCACTGCTTCCATTGTTTTTATACCATCATAATACAAATAACCTAGTTGTTTACTCCGTAAATATTTCATGTCCTCTACTATTGGTTATGGCCTCTATTATGTGTATTTCAGGGCCTCTACTATTGGTTATAGCCTGTATGATGTGTATTTCAGGCCCTCTACTATTGGTTATGGCGTGTATTATGTGTATTTCAGACCCTCTACTATTGGTTATGGCGTGTATTATGTGTATTTCAGGGCCTCTACTATTGGTTATGGCGTGTATTATGTGTATTTCAGGGCCTCTACTATTGGTTATAGCATGTATTATGTGTATTTCAGGGCCTCTACTATTGGTTATGGTGTGTATTATGTGTATTTCAGACCCTCTACTATTGGTTATGGCGTGTATTATGTGTATTTCAGGCCCTCTACTATTGGTTATAGCCTGTATTATGTGTATTTCAGGCCCTCTACTATTGGTTATAGCCTGTATGATGTGTATTTCATGTCCTCTACTATTGGTTATAGCCTGTATTATGTGTATTTCAGGCCTTCTCCTAAACTAGTCCTGATCATCCTCCAGCTATGTCGAGTGGCCCTACCCCTAATGAACACTGCAGACTGTGAACTGGTGGAACTCCCAGTTTGGGGGCAACATCTCACCACGACTCACTGGAACACCTCCGAACCCATCACGGATCCACCCGCCAAAATCGTCAGCCTCCTTCTTGCCAAGCTTGGAGACTTTCTCGTGCCTGGTAATAAAGATTCACTTTCTGAGTTTCATCATTATAGTAATAAAGATTCCCTTACTGAGTTTCATCATTATAGTAATAAAGATTCACTTACTGAGTTTCATCATTATAGAATCTCGTTGAACACCAGTTTTTAGCTCACCTGAGCTGAAAGCTCAAGTGAGCTTTTCTGATCACCCGTATTCCAGCGTCCGTCCGCCTGTCTGTCCGTCCGTCCGTCTGTAAACTTTTCACATTTTCAACTTCTTCTCAACAACCACTGAGCCAATTTCAACCAAAGTTGGCACAAAACATCCTTAGGTAAAGGGAATTCTAAATTGTTAAAATAAAGGGCCAGACCACCTTCCAAGGGGAGATAATCAAGAAAAGGTAAAAATAGGGTAGGGTCATTAAAAAATCTTCTTCTCAAGAACCACTGGGCCAGAAAAGATGAAATTTATAGATAAGCTTTATTAGGTAGTGCAGATTCTAAATTGTTAAAAGCATGGCCCTCGGGGGTAGGATGGGGCCACAATAGGGGGTCAAAGTTTTACATACAAATATATAGGGAAAATCTTTAAAAATCTTCTTCTCAAGAACCACTGAGCCAGAAAAGCTGAGATTTATATGAAAGCTTCGTTATATAATGCAGATTCTAAATTGTTAAAATCATGGCCCCCTGGGGTAGGATGGGGCCACAATAGGGGATCAAAATTTTACATACAAATATATAGGAAAAATCTTCTTCCCAGGAACGACTGAGCCAGAAAAGCTGAGATTTATATGAAAGCTTCCTGATATAGTACAGATTCTAAATTGTTAAAATCACGGCCCCTGGGGATCTAATGGGGCCACAATAGGGGGTCAAAGTTTTTTGTTTTTTTTAGTTGGGTTTTTTTTTTTTTTTTCGGTTTTTTTTTGTGGATATAGTGCAGATTCAAGTTTGTTAAAATCATGGACCCTGGGGATTGGATGGGGCCTCAAGGGGGGCATCAAAGTTTTACATACAAATTTATAGGAAAAATCTTTAAAAATCTTCTTCCCAAAACCACTAAGCCAGAAAAGCTGAGATTTATATGAAAGCTTTCTGATATAGTGCAGATTCAGGTTTGTTAAAATCATGGCCCCCTGGGGTAGGATGGGGCCACAATAGGGGATCAAAGTTTTACATACAAATATATAGGGAAAATCTTTAAAAATCTTCTTCTCAAGAACCATTGGGCCAAAGAAATTCACATTTACATGAAAGCTTTCTGACATAGTGTAGATTCAAGTTTGCAAAAACCATGGCCTCCAGGGGTAGGTTTGGGGCCATAATAGGGACTACGGTTTTACATGCAAATAGATATGGAAAATCTTCTGATATGGACCAAGGTGACTCAGGTGAGCGATGTGGCCCATGGGCCTCTTGTTGTATTCATGACTTTGAAGTAAAGTAATATTTGGGTTGTTTGGGGTTTAACATTTCCTCTAGAATTGTTCTCTTATTCAGCATTTGGTGAAGTACCATTAATTTAGACATGCTAAGTGCTCTTGGGTGTTAAACAGTGAGGTTTCTTTATCATAACAGTCACTGTCATCATGACAAAGATCTTATTTTAAGAACTTTGGCCTTTAAAGTAAGCAAACATCAAAGGACAGTTTTTTATTTAAAAGTGTAAAATATAGAGTAGCAGTTCTGGAATTCTTTTAATGGAGGATATTGTAGTTTTTGACAAAACCTTTCCCTACAAAATTTATAGAAACCACAGTAATTTTGGTGAAAATTTTTTGGAGAATTGATATCTGAATATTCAGAAAGCAATGGGAGTAACAATAGATAGATGTAGACTTTTTCTGAAAGTATTATGTTCATGAAATTCAAAGGACACATGAATTTCAAGTATGTGAAATCATAATTATAATTATACCAGGTGATTATGCCACGTTGGTAAGCCGCCGTCCCTCTATGGACTTGGCACAAGGCAAATCTCAGTCATCCGACAAGGATAAATCCGAGGAATCCGACATCCAGGCTGGGAAACTGTCTGTGTTCATTCACAAGAGAGAGGATCAGTTATCTCATGAAGTCATCCAGCCTCTACTGGGGTAAGAATCTGTAATATATAATCATTAACAGATCACAGTTGGTGTCAGTTATAAGTAGATCATACATGTATATGATGATTGGTGTCACGGGTGCATAATTATAAATCAATTTTAATATGTTTCCATGTGTATTAAATTTATTTTTGTAGGTCTGACAACAGACCTTTTCGAATTGGAGGTGGTGCGAACATGGAAAGGGTGGTTCGCATGGACAGAGAAATGACAAAGGTAGAAATATTCTACAAAAATTGTCAAAATATTTTATGAATCATTGAATATATCTGTTCTTCAGTAAGTCGTTATTTAGTCAAGGAGAAAATGCTGCTACATTATAGTCTTCAAATCGCTAAATGTCTGATTTCTATTTTAATTACATTGCTCTCATTGGTTATAGAAAGCTAAATATGAACTACTTAAAAGATGAATCCGTTATCACATGTCTTTATTTTTTTGTTTCCTAAATAGCTTGGTAAAGCAGAAGTTACCACAGAAGATGCTATATCAGCTTTAAAGAAGGCAGCTAAATGGGCACAGATGGGTCTTGTGGTGTCCACCGGCCCGCCCGTGGAAGGTGGACAGGCAGACACGCCCACTGGGGACAAGAAGAAACAACCAGTGGATGTAGTGTGCAGGGAGAAGAACACGGAATTAGCAAGGTATGATGTAGTCATATCCGCAGGCTCAGAGAGAGAGGGAGGGATGAGAGAGAAACGGAATTAGCAAGGTATGATGTAGTCATATCCGCAGGCTCAGAGAGAGAGAGAGGGGGGTGGGGTGGGGGGTGTGAGAGAGAAACGGAATTAGCAAGGTATGAGGTATTCATATCCGCAGGCTCACAGAGAGAGAGAGGGGGGTGAGAGATAAACGGAATTAACAAGTATGATTAACTCATATCCGCAGGCTCAGAGAGAGAGAGAGAGGAGGGGGGGGGGGTAAGAGAGAAACGGAAATAACAAGGTATGATTAACTCATTAACTCATATCTGCAGAGGAGGGGGGGGGGGGAGGTTGAGAGAGAAATGGAATTAACAAGTATGATTAACTCATATCCGCAGGCTCAGAGAGAGAGGGAGGGAGGGGGGGGGGGGGGGGGGGGGGGGTGAGAGAGAAACGGAATTAACAAGGTATGATTAACTCATAGAGAGAGGGGGGATGAGAGAGGGAATATATATATATATTTTGTGTGACTGTTTACGCTTAGGATTACTCTTTTCTCAGTCTTCTTGTCACTATTTGCTTTATGGAGAACAAAGTTTCAAAATCAAGTGGATTTGTTTTGTAGGACTGACCCAATTAGACCATTCATAAGTGGACATGTGGCAAACAATATGGCTACTGAAGTGATATCCCTTCTTCATGGCTTGCTTAGTGCCCCGGAAACTCACACCACTCAGTCATGGCCTCAGGCTGTTCAACGGGTGAGCATTTTTGATACAGTTGAACTTTGGTATCCTGAACACAGATATCCCGAATACCATGGAATATGTCAAAGTGATTCTGAAGTCCCAACCACTTATTCTTTAAGTATTTCGCCCTTGATATTTTGAATCCTCAGGTATCTCAGAAGTTTTTTCTCGGTCTCATCGAGTTCGAGATATCGGGCTTGATATTTTGAAACCTCAGATATCTCAGAAGTTTTTTCTCGGTCTCATCGAGTTCGAGATATCTGGCTTGATATTTTGAATCCTCAGATATCTCAGAAGTTTTTTCTCGGTCTCATCGAGTTCGAGATATCTGGCTTGATATTTTGAATCCTCAGATATCTCAGAAGTTTTTTCTCAATCTCATCGAGTTCGAGATATCGAGGTTTGACTGTGAATGGAATCATCGTTTATTGATTTGTAAAGACATGTCTTGCTGTAAATTCTCCTCTTAAAAAGTTTAGGGTTCTCCTGCTCAATACAATTTTACTTGTTGAAGTTACATATGTGTATGAAATATTATTTAATTCTTGCACTTTGTAATCTGCCAGCAAGGGATCAACATGGTTAATTACTGTACTGTGTCTGACACAAAATGTTTCTGTCAGTTTTATTTATCTGAAGTTTGCAGGCATTGTGAATGTTTCGAAATTACCAATGACCTATTTAAAATGAAAACCTTTGACAGTTGTTAGACTGAAATAAAAATGAAGCCTGTTCTGTAATCAATTTATACTTGATTCAGGTGCTACACAACTCCCTGTCCTGCCTGCCCCTCCTGCTGGCCTCACTGGACACCCTCTCTTCACCCCGCTGTAACAGCAGACAGCTCATGTCCATGTCCAAGATGGCTAACGCTGCCCTGTGTGCTCTGGGTGGATTCACAGAGGTGATCAAGCCAGGATGTGAAGTCAAGGTAAACCGATAAAATCTTACTCATTGTTTTCTTGCATCTTGTGCCACTGATGTGTGATGTAAATATTTGGAAGTCAAAAGTTGTACATGGTTCTATTAAATTGTATTGTGGAGGGAGAAATCTAAATCGGTGACATTATTTTATTCAGTTGTATTATATGCTGAATACATCCTGGATATTTGGCTAGACTTGTATTATATGTTGAATACATCCTGGATATTTGGCTAGACTTGTATTATATGCTGAATACATCCTGGATATTTGGCTAGACTTGTATTATATGCTGAATACATCCTGGATATTTGGCTAGACTTGTATTATATGCTGAATACATCCTGGATATTTGGCTAGACTTGTATTATATGTTGAATACATCCTGGATATTTGGCTAGACTTGTATTATATGTTGAATACATCCTGGGTATTTGGCTAGACTTGTATTATATGCTGAATACATCCTGGATATTTGGCTAGATTTGTATTATATGTTGAATACATCCTGGATATTTGGCTAGACTTGTATTATATGCTGAATACATCTTTTATATTTGGCTAGACTTGTATTATATGCTGAATACATCCTGGATATTTGGCTAGACTTGTATTATATGCTGAATACATCCTGGATATTTGGCTAGACTTGTATTATATGCTGAATACATCTTTTATATTTGGCTAGACTTGTATTATATGTTGAATACATCCTGGATATTTGGCTAGACTTGTATTATATGCTGAATACATCCTGGATATTTGGCTAGACTTGTATTATATGCTAAATACATCCTGGATATTTGGCTAGACTTGTATTATATGCTAAATACATCTTTTATATTTGGCTAGACTTGTATTATATGTTGAATACATCCTGGGTATTTGGCTTGACTTGTATTATATGCTGAATACATCCTGGATATTTGGCTAGACTTGTATTATATGCTGAATACATCCTGGATATTTGGCTAGACTTGTATTATATGCTGAATACATCCTGGATATTTGGCTAGACTTGTATTATATGCTGAATACATCCTGGATATTTGGCTAGACTTGCATTATTTGCTGAATACATCTTTTATATTTGGCTAGACTTGTATTATATGTTGAATACATCCTGGATATTTGGCTAGACTTGTATTATATGCTGAATACATCCTGGATATTTGGCTAGACTTGTATTATATGCTGAATACATCCTGGATATTTGGCTAGACTTGCATTATATGCTGAATACATCTTTTATATTTGGCTAGACTTGTATTATATGTTGAATACATCCTGGATATTTGGCTAGACTTGTATTATATGCTGAATACATCCTGGATATTTGGCTAGACTTGTATTATATGCTGAATACATCCTGGATATTTGGCTAGACTTGTATTATATGTTGAATACATCCTGGATATTTGGCTAGACCTGTACTATATGTTGAATACATCTTTTATATTTGGCTAGACCTGTACTATATGTTGAATACATCCTGGATATTTGGTGATTTTGTTGTCTTTGATTTGACACAGATGCTAGGTCCAGGAATAGATGATAGTTCTGGGACTGTCGTCAGTGTATCAGAACAGACAGGAATGGCCACCGTTCAGCTAGATCATGAAACAGAGGAGGACAGACATCCACGCTTCAGTGACACAGTTCAGGTCCCCATAAACAGAATTATCCCTGTTAGGAATGAGGTAATTTATAAACAGAATTATCCATGTTAGGAATGAGGTAATTTATAAACAGAATTATCCATGTTAGGAATGAGGTAATTTATAAACAGAATTATCCATGTTAGGAATGAGGTAATTTATAAATACAATTATCCCTGTTAGGAATGAGGTAATTTATAAATAGAATTGTCCTTTTTAGGAATGAGGTAATTTATAAACAGAATTATCCCTGTTAGGAATGAGGTAATTTATAAACAGAATTGTCCTTGTTAGGAATGAGATAATTTATAAATAGAATTGTTGTCCTTTTTAGGAATGAGATAATTTATTGTCCTGTTAGGAATGAGGTAATTTATAAACAAAATTAGCCCTATTAGGAATGAAGTAATTTATTGTCCCTGTTAGGAATGAGGTAATTTATTGTCCCTATTAGGAATGAGGTAATTTTTATGAATTAGGATTTGATGTTCCACATTGAGTAGAGATTAGACAGAGTCACTTTGCATAGAGATTTGATAATACTACTAAATTTGTATGTAAGATTAGAGTTTATAGGATATTGTATGTACAATGTACTGTTCAGTTTTATTTGTGCTGTTTACATGATGGGAAATAGTGGAACTAACCTTATCTGGATATTAACAGTTTCCAGAGACAAACGATAGATAAAACAGCAAGAATTCATAATGGAGCAAAATTGGAATATGTTTCAAAAACTTGAAATAACCATGAGTAAAATTAATGCCTAAACAGTGTTAAAATGTGTTGCACTTCTCAATGTGATCTCTGTACAGTGTAGATTAATGTCTCAATGTGATCTCTGTACAGTGTAGATTAACGTCTCAGTGTGATCTCTGTACAGTGTAGATTAATGTCTCGGTGTGATCTCTTTACAGTGTAGATTAACGTCTCAGTGTGATCTCTGTACAGTGTAGATTAACGTCTCAGTGTGATCTCTGTACAGTGTAGATTAATGTCTCAGTGTGATCTCTGTACAGTGTAGATTAACGTCTCTGTGTGATCTCTGTACAGTGTAGATTAACGTCTCAGTGTGATCTCTGTACAGTGTAGATTAACATCTCGGTGTGATCTCTTTACAGTGTAGATTAACGTCTCAGTGTGATCTCTGTACAGTGTAGATTAACGTCTCAGTGTGATCTCTGTACAGTGTAGATTAACGTCTCAGTGTGATCTCTGTACAGTGTAGATTAACATCTCAGTGTGATCTCTGTACAGTGTAGATTAACATCTCAGTGTGATCTCTGTACAGTGTAGATTAACGTCTCAGTGTGATCTCTGTACAGTGTAGATTAACGTCTCTGTGTGATCTCTGTACAGTGTAGATTAACATCTCAGTGTGATCTCTGTACAGTGTAGATTAACATCTCAGTGTGATCTCTGTACAGTGTAGATTAACGTATCATTGTGATCCCTGTACAGTGTAGATTAATATCTCAGTGTGATCTCTGTACAGTGTAGATTAACTTATTCAATATTTCAGTCACTGACAGTTGTACGTGTATTCAGTCACTAACAGTTATACGTGTATTCAGTCACTGACAGTTATACGTGTATTCAGTCACTGACAGTTATACGTGTATTCAGTCACTGACAGTTATACGTGTATTCAGTCAATGACAAGTTATACGTGTATACAGATAACAATGTGATTTATTTGTATTGCTTTACAGATCTATAAATCCACAAACGTCCCAGTGACCGAGTCCTTAGTCATGGCCATCAAAGCCATCCTACTACCACAGGATGATGGCACTTGTCCGCTCCAACAAATTCTGCCTGTTGCTGGGGACGGAAGCAGCCTGAACAATCAGGTGTGTCGTGTGGTGGCCGAGCTCGAGACTCGTGCATGCATTGTGCTTGCTCAATATCTACATGACATCGAGTTTACAAAGGAGTTCATTCAGCACTGTGGGTCGACTATTGACATTCTGAAGTCGCTTGCAAAGGACTGTAATTCAGGTTTGTTTGTTTTGGTACATGTTCAGTAGATGGTTAAAGTTATTCTTACAACCTTGTCTCTGTTAGACTTTTGACATATCATCCTAGAAAGTTTGCAGAGGTGAGTATAAAGCTAATGCATTTTTATTGGTTGTGAAGGAGACCGGCTGTCTGTGGTGGAAGGCCAGTGTTCCAGACTGAGGCTGTTGTACCGAGACTGTGCCAAACCGCCCCCTCCACCCAGCAAGCTTGACTGTCGTGCTGTAAGTAACATTTATAAAATAACCAGCAAGTTTGAACTATGTTGTGCTCTTGGGAATGTTTTTTTTTAAAGGCAATATGGTAAATATAGTCATAGTTTACCAACAGATTATTATTATTCAGAGATCACAAGACTGATAAGATTCTGGGGATCTAATTATAACATTTTCAGAAGTTATCTCTCTTTAATTATGACTGTACAAACAAGTAAACATATTTCTACCAGCTCTAATGCTCTGTTGTCAGTCATAATCATAAGTCTACGTGTGTAGCTGCTGAAAATCCTATTGAAATTTGGCATCTGTTTTGTTTGTTAGTAATCATACTACTATATGTAGTATCAAACACACAAATAAACGAAATTGATAATTTACTTGGTAGACATATCTTTCACCTTATAAACTTTATATTGTGTATAGAACCAGGAGATGGTGCTGGATGCCAATCGGTCCTTTCCCCCTGTTAGGGCCTCCGTGTTCTCCCAGGCTATGACAGGAGTTACCTTCCTTGGCGATCCTAGTACAGGAAGTGGACTACCCAGGGGCACAATGATCTATGCCAACCAGCCTATTCCACAACAAGTAGAGCAATTTATCAATTATCAGATACTCTTTATTTAGGCTGTAAGAGAAATGGAAGATCGGCTTGAACTTTAATTCTTTCCGTGAATATAGAAGTATACAGTTAATGTAATCTGTAGTTAATGTTGTAAAAGTTTTTTTGAAATTTCCTTCTTTATAAGCTGTCTTGCTGTTATACCCTCTGGTCCCAAAATTGGAATGAACTTATCTTATAGAAGTTGTCTGATTAGCTTTATATGCAGTTTAAGAAAACAAAGTTTTAATTGCATGATGTATGAGAATTAATTCTGTTTTGCTTTCGAAGGCCCCTGCATTTTACTGGGAGTTGGAGATCTGTTCATTTGGAGACAGCCAGGAGGAAAGTGGGGCCGTCATCTCATTCGGTTTCGCCCCTTCAGCTGACAAGAAAGATGGGGCCTGGACCAATCCAGTAGGAACCTGCCTGTGTTTGAAGTAAGTCATCCTTTTTTAATTACAGTTGAGTCTCATTAGTTCTCACATTTGGTTTCCAAGCAAAATCAATCAGACAAATGAGATGTCCAGCTTACGGCAATGCATTTATTAAAGATACATGCAAAAGTTGGTTCTGAGAATTACTGTCACAATGTAACTATTACATACATTATTAAGTGATAAGTACTTTTTTTTCCTCATCAGTAATGGTAAGGCTGTCCACTACAATGGTGCTAGTCTTCTCCAGTGGAGAAGTGTAAGACTGGATGTCACTCTGAATGCTGGGGACATTGCTGGTATTGGGTGGGAGAGGACCGGAGAATCCCCAGTCCAGGGACAGACCCCCAAGGGTAGAGTCTACTTCACTTACAATGGGCGTCGCCTCAATGCCTACATGGACGACGTGTCTGGTGGAATGTATCCTGTTGTTCACATTCAGAAGAAGGTCAGTTTTGTTTTATAGAATGCTAAATAGTAATGTTTGATATTGGTTGACTTCTTTATCTGTTTCCTGATGACACAAACTGCACAATTGTGGCATTTCTCAAACAGTTACAGATTTATTATTATTTTTGCATTATTCATACTAGGATCAAAGTAAGAAATGATGTCTAGAACACTTTTGCGTTTTTCAGAATACTAGAATCCGAGCAAACTTTGGGACACGGCCATTTGCATTTGCTGAGGGACAGCAACACAAAGAAGCAGCTGATGCTGCCAATGACTTGACAAGAGAGATTCGTGAGAGCTTCTGTCACCTGCCATTCCACCCCCAGTCAGACAGCGAGAATGAAGGCAGCTCACAGCAAAGTCCTGATGCAAGCATTATAGATGAAATCAAAACCCAAAAAGGACCACCATGTAAAACTGCTATCATACCCAAACCACAAAATGGTAAGTAAGGCTAATTCAACCCACCCACCCAACCCCCGCCCACCCTACCCCAAAAATGCACATTGCCTTGATTATTTATTATGTTTGTGCTTTATAGGGAAGTAACTTGGGACATGTTAAAGGGTCAGCTTGTTTACACTGAAAGCTAATACTAAGAAGTTTACTGCTAAGGGCCCTAGCTTCTTGTAAATTTGTTTTTTGTGTCACAGCCAAATAAATGCTCAAATCTGATCAAAATCTTGCTTACAGTAAATTACATGTAGTACAGGTATGTGATGTTGCCTTTTCCTTTACCCAGTATACAACCCAGAGGAATGTCTTGCCTTCAAACTCTTCAGTTGCTATGACAACTTTGTGACTACCGGTCCAGACCAGCGTGGTCCTGTCATACAGGACGATGAGTCAGATGACGAGACAGTAGAGGACGATGGTGGATCCGAGGACCATTATGCTCTCCTCGTCAAGGCCTGGGAACAGAAAGTTTTCCCTATCATCAGGCGAAGGTTCAGAAATGAAGCGGAGAGAAAGGACGGATTGGAACAGATCAGAGGAGCTCTACAATTAGGTACATATGTTGTTTTTTAAATGGCGCAGTTTGTTTTCACTTGTGAATTAAAAAAGAGGTGAAATCAATGAATTCCTGGGTAAAATGAATCTAAGTTAGCAATGCTTATCAAGTGGATGGCATCATATGAACGTACAACATATTTATATTGTCAAGATTTTAGAAATTCTTTAGTATTCTTGAAAGTTTGTAAACTTGTTTCAGTCTACATGACTATCGGTGAAATTTTACTCTCTTGATGATCAGTAATAAAACTGTCCATGACAATTTTGTGTACTGTGTCCATGACAATTTTGTGTACTGTGTCCTTGACAGTTTCGTGTACTGTGTCCTTGACAGTTTTGTGCACTGTGTCCTTGACACTTTTGTGTACTGTGTCCTTGACACTTTTGTGTACTGTGTCCTTGACACTTTTGTGTACTATGTCCTTGACAATTTCATGTACTGTGTCCTTGACAATTTCATGTACTGTGTCCTTGACAATTTCGTGTACTGTGTCCTTGACAATTTTGTGTACTGTATTTTATTCTGTAGGCATGACCGATATTGCCCGGCAGACTGTGGAGTTTTTATACGAGGAAAATGGTGGTATTCCCAGAGACCTTCATCTGCCCACCATAGAGAATATAAAGGAGGACCTTGCCAAGTTTACAATAGAGAGAGTGAGGAAGGGAACCACCGTGGTGATCAGGAACACCGCAGAAACCTCCACTGCAGGCACCACAGTGCTGCCCAAGTTTGCCGTCCGTAGCATGCTGAAGACGTTTGGTCTGACTGGAAATGTACTAGACGTTGACAATGTAAGTTACATGTAGCAGGTCATTCTCAAAAATATTCAAATGGTTCCATATTCTGGATGCGTTATGCTTTTATTTTCATTTTCCCTTGTACAAAATGGAAGGAAATGTAGGTATGTGTATGTGTACCTCTATTGTCTGTGGAAAGTTTTCAACCAGCAACCACAGAATCCACCTTTCCTGAAAAGTTAGATATGATTTGAATATTTTAAGATGGGCGATCATCGGTAAGATATTGTATTCCATTTCAGTCCAATGAAATTGTACAAGTGGAGGTTTACTTGAGAAGCGAGGGTGTCCTTGTGCGGTTCTGGTACCCCATAGAGATGTTAGAAAGGCCCCCCCAGGGACTGAGGAAATCCAGCATTACAGGGGGACAGATACTGGACACATCAAATATCTTCATTCACAGGTTAAATGACAAATATCTTCATTCACAGGTTAAATGTCAAATATCTTCATTCACAGGTTAAATGTCAAAGAGAAAAATTAATTTAAATGATTGTTTAAATCAACATTTAGTGTATTATGTAGTATGTGAAATGTTCGCTTCAGCTAATTTTCTTTGAAATGAGCTGGAGACTATAAATGTGAATCATTGTTGAAAGATCATTACTGAATGCAGTGTTAACCGATCTGTATGGAATGCTTGTCTTGACAATGTTTTATTTTGTAATGATAAACAAATAAAATACCTTGTTTATTGACAGTTTAAAAATTAACAGATATGCAAATTCTTTTTAGAGAGCTGCTAAATTGTGAGTCAGTGTTGGCAAAAATGTACTGTAGAACAGCCCTTCTGAAACTGATTGACCACTGCAATTCCCCAGCCATGGACATTGTATCGTGCTCCGCCAGTCTGGGCTCTGGTATGGCCGCTAGTGCCGCTCTACTCCAGCAGTTAGACATCGAGAACCTTCAGCTATTATCCAATGAACTTCTGTGTCCTCCGCAGGCCCATGGTACTGTCATGGCAACATCCCTAACAACAGCTTCTTCATTAAAGCAGTGCTTAGCCAATCATATGTGTTCTCTTACAAAGATATTGTACAAAGATGAAGACAAATTAAAAAGGGAGCTGGCAGTAGCAATCGCAAGAGCGGCCAATCAGGGGGAAGATTACCTGATTGAATTGACAACTCAAATCTGTCTATGCTTTCAGGTAATTCTTTTTTAACAAAAATATTTTTGTAAAAAATTAATCTATGTTTAGGATGTTTATAATTTAATTTGTCGTTGCATTTTAGCAGATATGTTTTCAAGTTTCCATCCATGTTTTTGACTGTTGGCTCTTTATACATTCTTTTCAATATGCAAATTGGAAGGAAACCACCAAAATGAACTTCAAAGATAACACATGAATAATCGCTGTGTCATCAGAAGTAGATGAGAAATGTGTTTGTTTTTTATCACAGACTGCTCCTGAAATGTTCCCTTATGAAGAATTTGCAGTGACAGAGGTCAAGGTGAACACAGACCTCCACTTCCCAGGAGCAGGATGTCTTGTAGTGTCCTGTAAAACTGATCCTAAAGCTACAAAGAAAGAGTAAGTACAATAACTCAGCCTGTATCAACTCCAAAATGTTGTGTAAATTGTACTCCTTATTGGCACCAGACTTGAAATTTTACTACTTGCATAAAAATTACAAAATATTCAGGATGTTGTCCAATCAGAAGATTTTCCCATAAGAATGTCTAGGTTAGACAAGTTTCACTGTGTTTATTAATGTGTTGCTGACAAATTGATGATGGACCTTGTACAGTAATGTCCCTTTTCTCTGTTCAGTACTTCCCTTTACAAGTCTCCTTGGGCCAGGGTGTTTTCCTATTCTGGACAAAGAGTGAAGAAGACTGGCAATGCTGCTAAACTTGAGGTTATTTCTTACCCCCGAGACACCACCTCCACCAGCAACCAGAATGAACAGTACACACCCGTTATCATCCCCACAGACAGGGTCCACGTCCGTCTGGGTGTTTCCCCACCCCCAGGGATCATCTTGACCATCCATGCACTACCCCCACAGTTTCTGTTGGCAGTGGCATACATAGAGACACTTATAAATGAGAAGTATGGCTGTGGGACTAAGAGCTGTGGCTCCAGAGAAAGTTCGAAGATGACTGACAGCCATCTGACATTCCAAAATCAAGACTGCCATGACAGCCTGTGGAGCGTGGATAATATTGTCATCACTCCTCCGGTGTTCAGACACATGATTGAACTTCTCTGCAGGTAGATATAATTGTGTTAGTCCCTTACCAGTGAGAGTTACAGCCCTTTGTATGAAATTTGTTGAATGGTAATTTACATGATCAGTTTTATGTTTCAGTAGGAAGTAACTCTTGCACTGAAAGGTTGCATCTACATGTTCTTGATATCTTAGAAATTACTTTGGATCTTGTACTATTGATTTTTCCATTACTGAATTTTCCATTTTATGTTAACATATATACTGTTTTAAAAATGCTTTGTAAGTATGAAGGCAGGTACATTACAATCTGTGAAGTTTCTGTGATCCTGCTTGACATTTATTAGGAAGCAGGGTCATATTACACTTTGCATCTCTCCCTCTAGACACCTATGGATGACAAACACACCGGCCATCATCAAGGAGTACCTGTTCCACCTGTTGGCTCAGTCTCTAAGAATCCTACACTACAGTGAGGGATGTAACAGCAGTAAGCTCCCCACTCTCAATCCTCACCTCAACCCCTCCACGGGACTACTGGTGCAGCTTCAGATTGAGCTTCGCAGGCTGTATGAGGAGGAAACAAAAGGTAATATTGGGAATTGTGTCAAACAGAACTGCATGTCATTGTTGTCATACCAAAGAAAATGTATTTATGATGCATTATTAGTCCAGATGCAAGTGCTCGGAAGCATTTCCACATATGCTTTTTAAGTTAATGCTTCAATATTCTCATGACAGGGTGGCCATCAGGGACTTTAGTGAGTGGGACAGGCATTGGGATAGGTTTCTCAGACAAAGGTAGATTTTCCACATACTTTCATGCTTTGATGGAGGTCAACTTAGCTGTGGCAGAGTTGCGATATGAGGACTACTTCAAACCTCCTCCCAGTCTCACTGCTCCGTCCTCCTTCCCATCATCTGCCCTGGAAACTGCATCTTCATCTACTCATCCACTAAGCAGTCCCACATCATCTGCCAAGAGGAAGAAGCTGAAAGCGAAGAGAGATAAAGAGAGAGGTGGGGCCGTGCCTAAGCGATCCACTGCCTCTCAGCGAACCAGTGAGAGTGATTCTTCTGTGTCTGTTAGCTCAGCATCGTCTGCTGATGTAACGCCGTCTTCATCGTCTGCTTCAGCAGCATCTGCTTCTCCTTCCACATCAGGGACGTCCATTGTTACAGGAGGTAGTGAGCCGGGGAAGGGAGATCCTGGTGGAACAAACGTAAAGATGGAGGACATTTTGTGGCTACACAGAGCTGTAACTGTCTCCAAAATTCTCAGGTTAGTGGTTTTTAAATGTAGTGTTTTGATTTTGAAATTTTTTTATGATGTAAAACATTATGGTCATTCTGAAATATTGACTCTTTCCACTTCACAGATGCCTGGGATTTAAGGAGAAACATGGCAAACGTTTTCTCAATGATGCTGTGTCTGACGCAGCGAAGACATTGACTACGCCCTCGATGGCAAGCCGCATGTTGGTGATAACAGGAATTCCTCCCGACTTGTCACCTGATACCGTTAAACAGGCAATCAGAGCCTCTTGTAATGCTAATGGTGGTCTTGACAGAGATGAGATCTTTTTACCAGAACTAGATGTACCTTCAGATACTCCTGAGGTACCATCAGTCCTTCCTGATTTTCCACAACCATCCACTCAACAAGTGGAGGAAGCACCTGCAGCAGCAGACAACAAGGATAAACAAGAAGAAACATCCATCAAACACATCAAAGGTTATGCTGTGATAAATGTTGTGGCCAAAGCTAAGCTAGAGAATGTTAAAAAGGCTCTGTTTAGAAATAAGGTCCTTGTGAGCAGCTTGACCAAAGATCAGGAGGAGGCTGGCGACGTGCCAGAAGAAATGCTATCCATCACCACTGTGCTGCCGACATTGATAGGTGAACCTCATGCAAATATAGCCATTGAAGAGTACCTCCAACATAAATTCTTCACTGATGGACATCAAAAAGAAATGTCGGATTCTGCCACAGTGGCTTTTACTGAAATCTTTCACAGCTGTTTCATCATGGAGCACAAACAAGGAGGCAGTGAATTTCGACACGAGTCAGGATTTATCTGTTTAGGCAAGGACCAGATCTTGCAGAATGTACAAGAGAATTTACTGTGTGTATTCCTGAACAATATTAGACCTCCAAAGAAATCCCTGACTGAACAAACCATGCACATTCTCAGACGTTACGGGATGTTGAAATCTCCAGACAAAGAAATGTAAGGACAAATTGTTATATTTCCTTCAGACAAAGAAATGTAAGGACAAATCATTATATTTCTTTTAGACAAAGAAATGTAAGGACAAATTGTTATAAATTTCCTTCAGACAAAGAAATATAGGAACAAACATCGTTATATTACCTTCAAACAAAGAAATGCAGGGACAAACATCGTTATATTTCCTTCAGACAAAGAAATGCAGGAACAAACATTGTTATATTTCCTTTAGACAAAGAAATGTAGGAACAAACATCGTTATATTTCCTTCAGACAAAGAAATGCAGGGACAAACATTGTTATATTTCCTTCAGACAAAGAAATGTAGGAACAAATATCGTTATATTTCCTTCAGACAAAGAAATGCAGGGACAAACATTGTTATATTTCCTTCACCCATGTGGTTATCCTCTGGGTTCAGTTTGTTGGTTAGCAGGATTTTTTAATGTTATTGTAAGTGAGGAGTCTGAAAACTGGCAACAAGTGATACAAATTTGGGGAGATGGGGGGTAGATGTGGGGTAGATGTGGGGTAGATGGGTATAGGGGTTGATTGTGCCACCTTCACAGGGCTATTCAGCCTTTGAATGCTGATCTATATAGTTTGAGACCTTGATATTTGGGAAGGAAATTCTTGTAAATGAATAGAACTTAGAGGCATAGAGGGTCTATCTTTTATCTCAAAAATGACATCACGATATTTTGCAAGAAGAACTCCAAAATACAAATTTGTAGTATTAATTATAAGTTATCTATAGCTGCAGCGCTGTGAAATTGAAGTCATTTTGACATTTTAGTCCTTTATAAAATGTTTGTCTGGGGGAGAATATATTAAACGGGTACCCCACTGATTGGTGGCTACACACAAACATAAGAGATGCTGAGTCAACAGGGTACCAGTTTAGGCAAATGAGAATTATTTTGTAATTACTATCGCATCCAATGTGTTTGTAAACATTCTGAAGAACTTTTTGTGATTTTCTAGTTATGATCTTTAATTTCACCATCGTTTTGGAACATGTTAAGTTTTACCAATATCTTAGACCCTATGCCTTTAAGAAGACTTTTATATAAAACAGATCGATCATTCTTAGATGACAGACATTTTGAATCAGAAATTTTCAATCTTATCAAACAGGTCACCAAGTGCTGATAAACCTGGGAGAGGAAAACCCTCCAAAAAATCTCCAAGGGGTTCCAAGGAGAAGGTTGTCTTGGGAGTTGTAGAGAAGTAAGGATTCATAGTGATAGGCAATTTATGTTACAGATTACTACTTAAACAATGCATAATTAAAGTCAGTGCAAAGTTTGTAATTAATTAATGAGGACTAATGATACCTGTTTATAAACATTCTAACAGGGTTAATCATAAAGACAGAAAGTCAAAGGGAAAAGATTTTCCAGAAAAGAGTTCCAAAGAAGGTGCCACTCCAGACCCTGTGTCAACCAAAGGAGTCAAAGTAAGCAACATCAGATGTTAAGAAAGGATGGCAACATCAGATGTTAAGTAAGGATAGCAACATCAGATGTCAAGTAAGGATAGCAACATAAGATGTCAAGTAAGGATAGCAACATCAGATGTTAAGTAAGTAAGGATAACAACATAAGATGTCAAGTAAGTAAGGATAGCAACATCAGATGTCAAGTATGGATAGGAACATAAAATGTTAAGTAAGTAAGAATAGCAACATAAGATGTCAAGTAAGTAAGAATAGCAACATAAGATGCTAAGTATGGATAGCAACATAAGATATCAAGTAAGGATAGCAACATAAGATGTTAAGTATGGATAGCAACATAAGATGTCAAGTAAGTAAGGATAGCAACATAAGATGTCAAGTAAGGATAGCAACATAAGATGTCAAGTAAGTAAGGATAGCAACATAAGATGTCAAGTAAGGATAGCAACATAAGATGTCAAGTAAGTAAGGATAGCAACATAAGATGCTAAGTAAGGATAGCAGCATAATATGTCAAGTAAGGATAGCAACATAATATGCTTAGTAAGGATAGCAACATAAGATGCTAAGTAATAACAGCAACATAAGATGTAGGTAGAGTGTTAAGTAAGGATAGCAACATAAGATTTCAAGTAAGGATAGCAACATAAGATGTTAAGTAAGGATAACAACATAAGATGCTAAGTAATAATAGCAACATGAGATGTAGCTAGAATGTTAAGTAAGGATAGCAACATAAAATGTAGGTAGAATGTTAAGTAAGGATAGCAACATAAGATATAGGTAGAATGTTAAGTAAGGATAGCAACATGAGATGTAGGTAGAATGTTAAGTAAGGATAGCAACATGAGATGTAGGTAGAGTGTTAAGTAAGGATAGCAACACGAGATGTAGCTAGAATGTTAAGTAAGGAGAACAACACAAGATGTAGGTAGAATGTTAAGTAAGGATAACAACACGAGATATAGGTAGAGTGTTAAGGATAGCAACATAAGATGTCAAGTAAGGATAGCAACATGAGATGTAGGTAGAATGTTAAGTAAGGATAGCAACATGAGATATAGGTAGAATGTTACGTAAGGATAGCAACATGAGATGTAGGTAGAATGTTAAGTAAGGATAGCAACATGAGATGTAGGTAGAATGTTAAGTATGGATAGCAACATGACATGTAGGTAGAATGTTAAGTAAGGATAATAACACGAGATGTTGTTGTTGCAACATGAGATGTAGGTAGAGTGTTAAGTAAGGATAGCAACATGAGATGTAGGTAGAATGTTAAGTAAGGATAGCAACATGAGATGTAGGTAGAATGTTAAGTAAGGATAGCAACATGAGATGTAGGTAGAGTGTTAAGTAAGGATAGCAACATAGATGTCAAGTAAGGATAGCAACATAAGATGCTAAGTAAGGATAGCAACATAAGATATAGGTAGAATGTTAAGTAAGGATAGCAACATGAGATGTAGGTAGAATGTTAAGTAAGGATAGCAACATGAGATGTAGGTAGAGTGTTAGGTAAGGATAGCAACACGAGATGTAGCTAGAATGTTAAGTAAGGAGAACAACACAAGATGTAGGTAGAATGTTAAGTAAGGATAACAACACGAGATATAGGTAGAGTGTTAAGGATAGCAACATAAGATGTCAAGTAAGGATAGCAACATGAGATGTAGGTAGAATGTTAAGTAAGGATAGCAACATGAGATGTAGGTAGAATGTTAAGTAAGGATAGCAACATGAGATGTAGGTAGAATGTTAAGTATGGATAGCAACATGACATGTAGGTAGAATGTTAAGTAAGGATAACAACACGAGATGTTGTTGTTGCAACATGAGATGTAGGTAGAGTGTTAAGTAAGGATAGCAACATGAGATGTAGGTAGAGTGTTAAGTAAGGATAGCAACATGAGATGTAGGTAGAATGTTAAGTATGGATAGCAACATGACATGTAGGTAGAATGTTGAAGCCTTACAGCGATACTGATAACCATGTTATTGGGTTTTCATTGCAGCATTCGTGGATGTCAGAGGAGGCAAGGTACCTAACTTTGGATGGCTTCCTTCAGTACGTTCTGGATTCAGCTAAACAAGACATCCGAGGGGTGTGGAGGGCAATTGCGGCTTGTGGATTTGACATCCACTTTGAAAGGTAGGATAAGAGAAAGCATTTCTGAGGTATGAGAAGGAAGGGAGTCCAGTATATTAATCTTAAACTGATAAAGAGTTCTGCAGACTTGAAGATATGTATTGCTTTTACAATACTCTCAGAATGCTTGTTCTAAATGTAATGGTAACTTTTCTTTCATCAACAGGTGTGCATGTTTAGATGCAAGCCAGGCTTTCCAGATGGCCGGTCAGTGGATCGAAGAGATGGACTCGGCCCTAGTCCTACACATCAACTCCCTCTCCAGGAAGCTGTCTGTAGCCACAGCATTGTTACATCCCCATGAAATCCACATCTCAGAGGAAGTCCTGACCAATGAAATGTTCACTTGTTTACAAGGTCTGACCAATGAAATGTTCACTCGTTTAAAAGGTCTGACCAATGAAATTTTTGCTTGTTTACAAGATCTGACCAATGAAATTTTCACTTGTTTACGAGGTCTGACCAATGAAATGTTCACTTGTTTACAAGGTCTGACCAATGAAATGTTCATTTGTTTACAAGGTCTGATATTAGGGTTGAATTCGTTCAATCTGATTTTTGTACTTTCAATAAAGGTTGCAATTATCCTTATGTTCTAACTATTTATATATTGTAAAAATTATGACCTCATATGAAATGGTATTCTTGCATATGTTTAGGACAGGTTCAGTGTAAAAATTTATGGATAAAGAATGATAAACATTTATAAAATTGAAGCTAACAATGCAATCCATTGTTTCAGGCATTCCCTTGGAAAGCATTCGGTTGAGGTTTGCGTTACTGCAGTCCCTGAACAATACTCTGGAAACATTCTTTTTGCCCCTGGTGGATCTCCGTGCCACACCTACTTATAACAGAAGCTCAGCAGCTCTCCTGTCACAGCTGAGGGGGCTGATATTTTATGACACCAAGGTGAACCTAATGAACCGCATTCTGAATGCAACAGAACAGAGAAAATCCGACCAGGCAGCTCCAGAAATCACCCTGGACCCTCTAGAGACAATCCTGAGTAAGAATTTCTGCTGTATTATGTCATTCTTTTTTGTATATTTTATTTTCAATTTGTAAAGATTTTTTTGTTATAGATTATTTCATTGAGGTAGAGATTAATAGGTTGATGCTAAAAAAATTAACCATTGAATTTTTTTTATTTTGATATATGTTTATGATGAAGCTTCGATATAAAACATAATAAAAAATCAATGTAGGTAATCGACCTTGTTTTTGAGAAATATGGCGATTTTAATAACACCTTCCTTAGTCCTTGTAAAGCGTAAAATGTGAAGAAAAATAAGTAGAGAGCAATATACAAATAGAGCTGTAACATTTTTATTGTAAAAAGGATCATAACTTGTCATATATGGTTCCAAACAACCTTTCACATAATTGTATATTACACATCAATTTCAAGTTCAGCAATCATTATTAACATGCAACAACATTACTTCAACAGAGCTACATTGGCTAATTACCTTAAAACAGTGCACAATATTTGCACACAGGGTCATACCTTTGCTTAAGCTGCAAAAATATTACCCATCAAATTTCTTACTTTATTTCATTAAGTGGTCAGTCTATTAGTAAGTAAAATATATGAAAAAAAATTATACACCATAATGGGGTTCAATATGGAACTAGCAAAAAATTCCTAACCCCACCCCCTTTTTACAAACTACACATTTTCGTAAGAAAAAGGGTTATTAAAAGATGTTGTAAACAATCCATCAAAAACAGCTTGCTGAAATTCGAAGATTCTTTGTAATACCTTTTTTAAATTAATAAATATAATACAGAAAGTATGTATTTCAAATTTTAGCTTATATTTTGTTGTAGTTCTCGTTGTTGACCTTTGTGCACTTACATTCAGAATAGAGATTTATCATATGTCATCATATTTGATGATTAATATCAAGAGTTTTCCCAAATAAAAATCCCCACAAAAAATTGAAATACAATTTATATTTGTTAAGACAAATGTCTCCATTACAACCCAACCCCTTTAATATACTACATGGTATGGAGGAGAAAGAATGAGCAGGAACATAGACGTCATGAATTGCACTCGGCGCATTGAGAAGAAAGATTCAGCCAGCAGAGATAAACTACTGATCTTTTTCTAACTTAAAACGTTTAAGCATTCCCAAATTACCTCTTTGAAAATTGAACATGACAATAAGGTTTCTATAAGCTATTTCAGGGGTGGATCAGGAATTGAAGTTGGGGTGGGGGGGGGGGTGCAACTGTATGAGGCAGGGGTCTTGGGACCGCTTTGAAGGGGGGGGGGGGGATTCCCCAGGAACTCCTGGATTTTGCAGATTTTATAGGGCTTAAAATATGTCTCCTATGTAGTCATTTTTATTATTTTCTGTCATTTCTAATAAGGTGAAATTAGTAAAATAACGCAAATTTTAAGGGTTTTTGGAAAAAATAGCAGTTCTCCCACTAAAAGTAATTCAATAAATCAAAAGATTTTGTCAGACATTTTTTTCTCTGAGAGTGGAGGAAATTATGGCTTCTTTTATCGTAGATATTTCTCTAAACAAGAGACCACGATTTACTTTAAACTTGAAAATTTTAGAGGGGCTCGCGCCGGTTGCCCCCCCCCCCCCCCCCTCCCCACCCCTTATATCCGCCAATGCATTTATGTATGTGCTCTTGCAATTGACCTCTTTGCACTCACAATGATTGCATTAATACTTAGTTATTTTTCATACATTTTTTTTTACAATAACCAGACACGATTACCTATTATAAGAAATTGATATGATTATACAGCATAATGCACCAAATATGTTTAAATAGGCCTAACAACTTTATATTTAATATCAATGGAAAGATTTCCACCCAATCAACCCATGGATTGATTGATTGTATCTTGTTTAACGTCTCTCTCGAGAATTTTTTACTCATATGGAGACGTTACCAAGACCGGTGAACGGTTTTAAATTTAGGCCTTTGCTCGGCGCTTACGGCCATTGAGCAGTGAGGGTTCTTTAACGTGCCACATCCACTGTGACACTGGGCATCCGTTTTGAAGGTCATCTCCGAGGACCAGTAACATTCACACCTGATGCTGAGCGTTTGGCAATGGAACTGTCACTACCTGTTTCAACAACTCAGGTCTGTCGCGGCCGGGATTCGAATCCTGGCCTTCCGCATGCGGGGCGAACGCTCTAACCTCTAGACCACCACCGCGGCTCGACCCATTGATCTCAAGGCTCATATCAGCTATCTTGCTCTCACAAATATATATGTCTCTTCATAAGTTTATGAGTCCTACTTGTAGTCTCACACTGAAACAAAAACTCGCTTGGATAACTTAGAATGCATGCATATTGCATTCACAGTATATATGCACTGTGTGTGTAAGGGGGGTGGGGGTAGAAAATGAGAAATTTAAACACATTGATTAAAGTTATAAAATTGGTGTTTTATTTTCATTTAGAAATGTTTACTGAATTTGATATATCAAAAACTTAGAATAATCAACAATGACACTTCCTCTATATTTATTCAATATTATTGTCTTAAAAAAGACATGTAATACATGAGTACATGTACTTGTTTTCCATTAAATTCACACTTTAGAATAGTATGTTGCACAATATATCCATTGCTCTGGGCTCACAAATACATTATTGATTCTATCCAAGTCCCACATTTTGCAGAAGTTCTTGAATTTTCTCTGTAACCTGTAAAGTTGTGGGGTCCAGGGGATATGACATCATCAATGTAAATGAAGTACCTGTTATAAAAAATATATTCTGTATATTCAAATATTGAAAAAAAGATGAATATCTAATATACTAAGAATTGTCTTTATAAATGTCTGGTGTTAAAATGAAAAATTCTATCTTACTAAGATAGAAAATATTGTACCTTTCTTGGTGATTTTCATGGCAAATTGCTGTTGAAGTTGTTGGCTGGAAGCCCATTTCAACTTGCACTGGTCCTTAGGATGATGCTTAGAAAAAAATCATCATAATTGATATTTGCACAGTCAGTATTAATCATTAATTATACTGTGTCAGACAATGTCAATTTTAAAATTGTGTGTCTCAATGCATGTTCAGTGAACTTTAAAATGCTGATATATTGAAAATTACACACATAAGATGTATTTTATTATATTAATTTTTAAAATCTTGTCTGAAATCAGTATTACATATGTAACACTACATGTATGTTAAATGTGTGCAGTGCAGCAATGTGAACTCTTGCAGTAGTAGTACATCTGCATGATTGTTATTTATTTCATATTGTTATAGTTACCTTCTATTTAAACTGTACATACCCTCCCACCCCCGGGTCCTTAATGAGGTGAATAAACATCATAATTATCATATTACAATATGAGATGACAGATATGTTTTCATAAACTGCCAGTTCATTCTAATAATATCAAAACAAGTCAACTCTAGATTTATCAGACCTGTCTCCTTTACGGAGTGTGGGTCAAGAGAAGGACATACATATCTTATTTTCATACAAGACATTTATTTGCCTATGAGGGAGGCTTGTGATTTTACAAATATTTTAAATAAAGTTTTGTAGACCTACATGCTTGTATGAAACATGAAACCCCAGATTTGAAATATCTCTTAGGTCAATGAAATTTCAAGATACTATAAGTACTATCATTTATACCAAATAGACTTTTAGTGCAACACTCCCCCCCCCCCCCCTCAAACTTGTGAGAGCCCTATTTTTTTTTCAAATCTGGCATATACATGACATCCATTTACAATTACATGCACATGTAGGAGTTATATTTTGGGCACATATGGAATACATAAATGCACAAAAAATGAAACAGCTCCAAGTTGTGCGTTTATAGATGTTATTATAAAATCGCGTTGTGAAATAGCAGAGGAAAAGTGGGTTGAATACAAATTCAATTTGCCATTTTTTTCACTTACCAAACGAAATTATGATTTCGTTGTCCACGTTGAATGCATCCATCGAATTCCTCTTCTCAGAAGAAACTTTGTTTAAACTCTCAATGACTACATAAACAGTATTGAAACTCGCAGCACTCGGACATCACGATCACGCTACATCAACAACTTTGTTTACGTAGCGCAGCTATGCATGGTGGTGAATTTCGTGAGGTAAAAAGTGCCATCCTGCACTGACGAAACATTTAGCCCACTATTATTACATTGACGTATTCCTAATCTAAACTATGGCCAAATTTCTCTATCTTTCGTCGAGACGACCCTCTCAATCATCGATTCAGTCACAGCAACAACTTGTACTTTCGGAACCCCTTTTTGTTTTTCAACTACTCTATGGAGATGTACGGAATTCCGAAAAATAATTTCACGTGAAAATACACGATTTTTACTGATCACGTGGTTGCTATCGGTCTCTACCTTAAGAGAAGAAATGATACTTGTTTCTGTAAAGGTTATTCACTTTATGTGAAGATCAGGTAATTTAGTCATAGTAATGTGCGTATTTACGTGAAGATCAGGTAATTTAGTCATAGTAATGTGCGTATTTACGTGAAGATCAGGTAATTTAGTCATAGTAATGTGCGTATTTACGTGAAGATCAAGTAATTTAGTCATAGTAATGTGTGTATTTACTGGAGGAATGTGATATTCTAATGAAGACCAGGTAATTTAGTCATAATAATGTGCATATTTACGTGAAGATCAGGTAATTTAGTCATAATAATGTGCATATTTACGTGAAGATCAGGTAATTTAGTCATAATAATGTGCATATTTACATGAAGATCAGGTAATTTAGTCATAGTAATGTGTGTATTTACTGGAAGAATGTGATATTCTAATGAAGACCAGGTAATTTAGTCATAGTAATGTGCGTATTTACGTGAAGATCAGGTAATTTAGTCATAGTAATGTGCGTATTTACGTGAAGATCAGGTAATTTAGTCATAGTAATGTGCGTATTTACGTGAAGATCAGGTAATTTAGTCATAGTAATGTGCGTATTTACGTGAAGATCAGGTAATTTAGTCATAGTAATGTGCGTATTTACGTGAAGATCAGGTAATTTAGTCATAGTAATGTGCGTATTTACGTGAAGATCAGGTAATTTAGTCATAGTAATGTGCGTATTTACGTGAAGATCAAGTAATTTAGTCATAGTAATGTGTGTATTTACTGGAGGAATGTGATATTCTAATGAAGACCAGGTAATTTAGTCATAATAATGTGCATATTTACGTGAAGATCAGGTAATTTAGTCATAATAATGTGCATATTTACGTGAAGATCAGGTAATTTAGTCATAATAATGTGCATATTTACATGAAGATCAGGTAATTTAGTCATAGTAATGTGTGTATTTACTGGAAGAATGTGATATTCTAATGAAGACCAGGTAATTTAGTCATAGTAATGTGCGTATTTACGTGAAGATCAGGTAATTTAGTCATAGTAATGTGCGTATTTACGTGAAGATCAGGTAATTTAGTCATAGTAATGTGCGTATTTACGTGAAGATCAGGTAATTTAGTCATAGTAATGTGCGTATTTACGTGAAGATCAGGTAATTTAGTCATAGTAATGTGCGTATTTACGTGAAGATCAGGTAATTTAGTCATAGTACTGTGTGTAATGTGTGTAGTTATTGGAGGAATGTGATATTCTAATGAGGACCAGATTTTGAAAGGTAATTTTAAGCATTTTTTATTCTACATATATTGTATGATTTATACTGTGGTTTAGATTCTTTGTGACTATCCATTGCAGGAGAAGAAAAGAATTCCCAGGCGACGTGGTTGTGCCAGGCGTACAGGCAGCTTGTGACGATTCCATCTCGACAGTTCTGTGTGCGTCTGGCCAGTGGGGGGGATCCCACTTATGCCTTCAATGTCCGTCTGACAGGGGAGGAGGTCCATGGCACAAGTAAGTTATTGTCGTATGTGGTAAATATGCTTGATTATTGCAAATTCTAAATCTACAGCATCTTATGTAGTTTTATATCAATGAAACTACATCCCTACAAGACCAAAATCTTGACAATTCACGAAAGATGTTTTGTTTCCTTTTAAAGGTGGTTCCTTCCGACAGTTTTTGTGGCAAGCTGCCAAAGAGATAAGCGGTCCGTTACTTCGTTTGCTGATTCCTTGCAATAACTCTGACAACAAGGGTCGCTACATCTTTAGACCCGGCCCCATGTCCTACTCAGAGGAAAGACTTCTACAGTTCTTCGGCCAGGTAGGACAGATCCATTGAAAATTTTTGTCTTCATTTATAGAGAGAAATATTTCATACTGTGATTCTTCCAAGAAAACCTTTTTGCCATTAAATGTCAGTTTTATGATGAATCGAGAGAGAGAAATGTTGAGTGTGCCAGTACTGTGAGTCTTTCACACTGTGAGTAACCTTACATATACATGTATATGTACATGTATTTGTTAAGATGTGATGGAGTCGGTGTTAGTTAACTGGGATTGGTTGTATTTGTTAAGATACTGTGGTAATTAATTGTGATTGATTCGTCCTGCAGATGCTGGGCATTACAATGCGGGCAGACATTCCACTGGGAATGGACATGCTGTCCTGTTTCTGGAAGCTGATAGTGGGGACAGAACTGGACCCAGTCCAGGATCTGAAGGAGGCTGACCAACTGACCTACAACTATATCAAGAAAATTGAAATGGTATAGTTTTATGGGATTTGTATTTAAAGACTTGGCTCCACATACCAAAAAGAAAAAATAGCAAGTTTGGAGATAAATTTGACTTTATTCACAAGCCTGCCTAGTAGATACATGTACATTTGAAAGTTCATGTCTTGTATGTGAATTAATGTTTTAGTTCTTATCAACACACAGTAGGAGTTGTCATGTTCAGGATTTAAAATTAGAATACTGAAATTCATGACATCGTTTTAATGCAACAATTCAAGCAGATTGAAAACATTATATGGTAGAGGCCTTGAAATGCATTCTTTGGTAAGAGTGACAGGAGTTGACCTTTGTACTGTGCAGGTGGAGACAGAGTCTGAGCTGCAGGCCCTGTGTTCCGGGGTCTTCTCCAGATTTATCTATTCTTCTTTGGCTGGGGAAGAGGTGGAGCTCATCAACAAAGGCGGAACAGTCCACGTCTGGTAATCATTTACTTGGATTTTTTTGTCCATCTTCAAATGTTTTGGATCAAAGATTGTTATGTTGACATCAGTGATCGTGAATATCCATTTAAACCAAGTCTGCCACGACAAACTTGATTGAAAAGAGTTTAAATCATAATTTTGGTTGGTAGAGCATTGAAATAATGTTTTCCATGAGTAGATATTGAAAGAATTATTATTATTAATAGTGTGCGTGTAAGTTTCTGTTTTTAACATCTTGTATTCATTAGACTGATGTGTAGTTGAAACTCTGGGATATTTTCATTAGTTGAAACTCTGGGATATTTTTAATAGTATGCGTGTAAGTTTCTGTTTTGATATTTTGTATTCATTAGACTGATGTGTAGTTGAAACTCTGGGATATTTTCAGCTGGGAGAATAGACAGGAGTATGTGGATGCGATCAGACGACTGAGATTTCACGAACTGTTGTGCCAGGACCGAGTGAGGGCGGTCCACTGCGGGCTAGCATCAGTTATCCCCCTTCAGTTGATGGCCATCATGTCCCCTCTGGACTTGGAGATAAGAACATGTGGATTACCGGTGGTTGATCTGGACTTTCTGAAGGTATGTGGATCTGGACTTTCTAGATACTGTCCAGTTCAGATGCCTTCCCAAAGATTTGTTGCTGAAAAATGAACATTATGTGTATGGTAAAAACTGAAATAGCGCATTGTATAATGGGACAAGACATCCTAATTATTGTGATGTTTAACATTGTTATATTCAGTTATATGTTCTATGATTTTATGTAGCTAAACAATCAACATATGCAGTCCCCACCCCACCCCCCTTATGAAAACTTTTTTTTTTTTACTGCTGACCATTTCTAAGCTGTTGCTTTGAATTTTCTTCGATATTTGATATGATGATATGAAAATAATTGTGACGGCATTACATCACAGACAATGGCATACCATTTGCAAACTCGTAATGCACAGAAACTTGTTTACATTTCAAAGGAATTTAAATGACGATGTTTGCATAAAACTAACGAGGCAATCGTTTATCTATGTGGACTCATATAATGAATGTTGCCCTCACCACGGTCATAAATTGTATGTTATGTAAGTGCTATTAACTTGTACAGATACAGGTGACCTATGAACTTGCACAGATACAGGTGACCTCTATGAACTTGTACAGATGCAGTTGACCTCTATGAACTTTTATAGATACAGGTGACCTCTATGAACTTGTACAGATACAGTTGACCTCTATGAACTTTAATAGATACAGTTGACCTCTATGAACTTGTACAGATACAGTTGACCTCTATGAACTTGTACAGATACATTTAAGTTTTATGAACTTGTTAAGGTATTTAGAGTGAATTGTTTAGACAAGGATCATTCTCCGTGATATTCAGTAATATCTAGACCTTTTTCACTAGGCCCACATTCTCCGTGATATTCAGTAATAATCTAGACCTTTTTCACTAGGTTCACATTCTCAGTGATATTCAGTAATAATCTAGACCTTTTTCACTAGGTCCACATTCTCCGTGATATTCAGTAATAATCTAGACCTTTTTCACTAGATCCACATTTTTCAGTGATATTCAGTAATATCTAGACCTTTTTCACTAGATACACATTCTCCGTGATATTCAATAATAATCTAGACCTTTTTCACTAGGCCCACATTCTCCGTGATATTCAGTAATAATCTAGACCTTTTTCACTAGATACACATTCTCCATGATATTCAGTAATAATCTAGACCTTTTTCACTAGGCCCACATTCTCCGTGATATTCAATAATAATCTAGACCTTTTTCACTAGGTCCACATTCTCCGTGATATTCAGTAATAATCTAGACCTTTTTCACTAGGCCCACATTCTCCATGATATTCAGTAATATTCTAGACCTTTTTCACTAGGTTCACATTCTCCGTGATATTCAGTAATATCTAGACCTTTTTCACTAGATACACATTCTCAGTGATATTCAATAATAATCTAGACCTTTTTCACTAGGTCCACATTCTCCGTGATATTCAGTAATAATCTAGACCATTTTCACTAGGTCCACATTCTCTGTGATATTCAGTAATATCTAGACCTTTTTCACTAGATACACATTCTCAGTGATATTCAGTAATAATCTAGACCTTTTTCACTAGGTCCACATTCTCCGTGATATTCAGTAATATCTAGACCTTTTTCACTAGGCCCACATTTTCCGTGATATTCAGTAATAATCTAGACCTTTTTCACTAGGTCCACATTCTCAGTGATATTCAGTAATAATCTAGACCTTTTTCACTAGGTTCACATTCTCCATGATATTCAGTAATAATCTAGACCTTTTTCACTAGGCCCACATTCTCCGTGATATTCAGTAATAATCTAGACCTTTTTCACTAGGTCCACATTCTCAGTGATATTCAGTAATAATCTAGACCTTTTTCACTAGGCCCACATTCTCCGTGATATTCGGTAATATTCTAGACCTTTTTCACTAGGTTCACATTCTCCGTGATATTCAGTAATATCTAGACCTTTTTCACTAGATACACATTCTCCGTGATATTCAATAATAATCTAGACCTTTTTCACTAGGCCCACATTCTCTGTGATATTCAGTAATAATCTAGACCTTTTTCACTAGATACACATTCTCCATGATATTCAGTAATAATCTAGACCTTTTTCACTAGGCCCACATTCTCCGTGATATTCAATAATAATCTAGACCTTTTTCACTAGGTCCACATTCTCCGTGATATTCAGTAATAATCTAGACCTTTTTCACTAGGCCCACATTCTCCATGATATTCAGTAATATTCTAGACCTTTTTCACTAGGTTCACATTCTCCGTGATATTCAGTAATATCTAGACCTTTTTCACTAGATACACATTCTCAGTGATATTCAATAATAATCTAGACCTTTTTCACTAGGTCCACATTCTCCGTGATATTCAGTAATAATCTAGACCATTTTCACTAGGTCCACATTCTCTGTGATATTCAGTAATATCTAGACCTTTTTCACTAGATACACATTCTCAGTGATATTCAGTAATAATCTAGACCTTTTTCACTAGGTCCACATTCTCCGTGATATTCAGTAATATCTAGACCTTTTTCACTAGGCCCACATTTTCCGTGATATTCAGTAATAATCTAGACCTTTTTCACTAGGTCCACATTCTCAGTGATATTCAGTAATAATCTAGACCTTTTTCACTAGGTTCACATTCTCCATGATATTCAGTAATAATCTAGACCTTTTTCACTAGGCCCACATTCTCCGTGATATTCAGTAATAATCTAGACCTTTTTCACTAGGTCCACATTCTCAGTGATATTCAGTAATAATCTAGACCTTTTTCACTAGGCCCACATTCTCCGTGATATTCGGTAATATTCTAGACCTTTTTCACTAGGTTCACATTCTCCGTGATATTCAGTAATATCTAGACCTTTTTCACTAGATACACATTCTCAGTGATATTCAATAATAATCTAGACCTTTTTCACTAGGCCCACATTCTCCGTGATATTCAGTAATAATCTAGACCTTTTTCACTAGGTTCACATTCTCTGTGATATTCAGTAATATCTAGACCTTTTTCACTAGATACACATTCTCAGTGATATTCAATAATAATCTAGACCTTTTTCACTAGGTCCACATTCTCCGTGATATTCAGTAATAATCTAGACCTTTTTCACTAGGTCCACATTCTCCGTGATATTCAGTAATAATCTAGACTTTTTCACTAGGCCCACATTCTCAGTGATATTTAGTAATAATCTAAACTTTTTCACTAGGTCCACATTCTCCGTGATATTCAGTAATAATCTAGACCTTTTTCACAAGGCCCACATTCTCCGTGATATTCAGTAATAATCTAGACCTTTTTCACTAGGTTCACATTCTCCGTGATATTCAGTAATATCTAGACCTTTTTCACTAGATACACATTCTCAGTGATATTCAATAATAATCTAGACCTTTTTCACTAGGTCCACATTCTCCGTGATATTCAGTAATAATCTAGACCTTTTTCACTAGGTCCACATTCTCCGTGATATTCAGTAATAATCTAGACTTTTTCACTAGGCCCACATTCTCAGTGATATTTAGTAATAATCTAAACTTTTTCACTAGGTCCACATTCTCCGTGATATTCAGTAATAATCTAGACCTTTTTCACTAGGCCCACATTTTCCGTGATATTCAGTAATAATCTAGACCTTTTTCACTAGGTCCACATTCTCAGTGATATTCAGTAATAATCTAGACCTATTTCACTAGGTCCACATTCTCCGTGATATTCAGTAATAATCTAGACCTTATTCACTAGGCCCACACCATGTACCAGGTTGGTCTGATGGACACTGACCAACACATCCAGTTTTTCTGGAACACCCTGAGTGGACTCAGTCAAGAAGACCTAGGAAAGTTTATCAAATTTGCTTGTAACCAGGAGAGGATACCCCAATCCTGTCCCTGTAGGAACGGTAACGCGGATTCCATGCATGTTCCGCCCTATCCTATGAAGATAGCGCCTCCTGATGGGCTAGGTAAGTGACAAGATTGTCTGTGGTGAAGTGGAGTCTTAAGTGACGAGATTGTCTGTGGTGAAGGGGAGTCTTAAGTGACGAGATTGTCTGTGGTGAAGGGGAGTCTTAAGTGACGAGATTGTCTGTGGTGAAGGGGAGTTTTCTATGGGTTTGTTTCGTGTTCTTCTCAATTGGTTTAAAGCTATATACCGACTGTCACAGAATTTCTTTTATCATAAATTTTCAAAAAGGTACTTGTATCCTGGTTGTGGTGTATTTTGGTCACCTGAGTCAATCAGGTGACCTATTGCTCCTCGTTTGTCAACATGCGATAAAAATTCAACATTTCAAAGTTCTTGATAACTATCCTTCCATATCTTTTCAAATTGGATAAGAAGCATCTTGGGGAAAAGTGGATGTAAGTTGCATCCCTGGGGCCTTAGGGGTGGGGCAAAAATTGACTAATTTTCAAAAATCTTCTTCTCTTCAACCAAGTAGCTGCTTTAACATCAATTGGAGCAAAGTAGTTAATTGCCGTAGATAATTCGTACACATAGAAATGTCGGAGTACTGAGTTAGGCCAACTTGTACATGTACCAGAATTTACGTAACCAGCATTAACCTCGCATGACAATAGAACCTTTGATCAAATGAATGAGATTATTTTACTGTGAAATAAAATAATCTGTTGTAAATGATATTACAGACATCTTGGATATTGATAAAAAACAGGAAGTCTTCAACTTCAAGCCAAAATTAGCCTCCCTTGGGTGCTTGAACAAATTTGGTCTCAGTATGTACATCCAAGATGCCTAGATTATCATTTTAATCAAATTCACCAAAGTTGTGGTTCATTTCATTTTCATCACACACCTGCAATAACATGAAGTTCTCCTCAATTGATTAAAAGTCTACATCTTGTTTAAAAACCCTTACATTCCCATGCAGAATACATATGAATTTTTCAGCAGTATAATGATGATAAAGATGTTTCAAAGGGAGAGGTTTGACAATACATGTATCTATTTTGGCCTTGAAATTTATACTTTCTTGGATTTTTCTGAAATTTTATAATTATCATGTTGAGATATGCAATTATAGTCAAAAACAAAAATCAAAATCATGTGTTCCCCAAAACCTGATTCCCCGTCTGTGACTTTTGCATTTTCCTTGAAAATTGTGGGGAAAAATGTCATTTGTTTTAACAGAAATCATGAACCATATTTAGTACTTGCAACACTAAGAAATAGGGTCATTCTTATTGTGATTGACACATCTGGCTAATACTTTCTGATGCCCCAAAGCACCTATTTTTATCATTTAAAAAAATGGTGAAATTGTATATGTCATTCATTATAAAGTCATTAATCACTGCTAAAGTTACAAGGGTGAGTCAATAAGTAACCAGCCTAACTTATTTCTGCTTGAGATCCACCTCTTCTTTTTCGATGTAATTGCCCTCTAGTGTGATGCACTTAAACCAACGGTGTTCAAGTGACATCAGCCCAGAACTGAAAAAGTCGGGGTCCTTTCCATTGTCCGACTCCTCAACTGCCGTCACGACTTCTTTGTCAGACGAGAAATGACATCCACATATATCCTTTTTAAAGTTTGGGAATAGGAAGAAGTTCCAAGGTCAGGCGAATAGGTAGGATGTGGTATTAATTCATACCCGTTTCGCTCTACAGCATCCATTGCAACTTTGCAAGTGTGGACTCACGAGTTGTCCTGTTGCAGCAAAACACCTTTAGAGAGTTTACCTCGGTGTTTTTCACAAATGGCGGTTCTCAGCTGATCTAGCAAGTTTGCATAGTACACTCCAGTTATTGTACTTCTCTTGGGTAAAAAATCCAACATAATAACGCCTTTTGCATCCCAAAATTCTGTGGCCATCACCTTGCCAGCAGATGGTTGCATCTTGAACTTCTTTGACCTCGGGGACCCAGGCCTTACCCACTAACTTTATTCTCTGGCTCATAAAAATGAACCCAAGTCTCATCTACAGTCACCAGACGCCAAAGAAAATCATCTTATGACCTAAAATGCTTCAACAAAGCGCTGCGAACTGATGCTCTGGTTGTCATTTACTCATTGCTAAGGGATTTGGGGACACAACAGGCTATTAGTTTGTGCATAGCTAAACGACCATGTAAAATTGTTAAAACGCTAACATGTGTAATGCGTAATGCCTGTGCTATTTCTTCCACTTGAATTCACCTATCAGAGTATACCAGATCCCAAACTTTCTTCTTCGGTGTCATCCAGTGGGCGTCCAGACCTGCATCATCTTTTAAAGACGTCCTACCACATTTGAATTCCCCTACCCAGAATTTAACATGAGCATATTGCAGTTTTGTACCCAGGTATAAAACGTATTGAAATAAGGCATGAAAATCGTGACTGTCTCGATCAATCAGAAATGGGATAGGCTGGTTACGCTTCTTGCAATTTCAAAAGAAAAATAAGAAAAGATTCAGTGGATGTAAACATAACTACATGAATAACAAAATCGTTTACATAACTTGACATACAAAACTAATTGTACGAGGGCTATTATTTTGCACATTTGCACATGTCTTGATTAATGCACTACTATTGTACTTGTAAGAATCTTCATCTGGAGGAAATAAAGAAAGAAAGAAATGCTTACATCCACTGAATCTTTTCTCTTATTTTTCGTTTGAAATTGACATTTCTTTCATCTGCCAAAATGAATGCATATTTGTTGCAAACTACAATGTAGTTTGATCCGATTTTTAATACCACCTGTCTGTAATCATTACCAAATATGGAGTGTCATCAAGGTCAAAGAGTGCATTGGCTGTTCCATTTAACGTAACAAATGGGTCAAACATATGCTATTTTAGTACTTAAATCTAGTTTATATTCTAAAACAATGTATAAGAATATAAACAACATTGCAGAAGAAATTTACTTAACCCGCCTACGTAGTTATGAATTTTTTCTGCAATGCTAGCTACCTTCATCATCCAATGAAACAACAAAGAAGGCATGTTATTGCTTAATTGAAGTAGGAGTTAGAAATAGGGCCAAATTAGACTATTTGTCAACCTACTTCTTCCATAGAATTGTTACCCAGTCATGTCAATTTTAATCCCTAGGTCAGCCAGATTCCCGTTACATTCGAGTGGAGACCTGTATGTTTATGATCAAGCTACCACAGTACTCAAGCCAGGAGGTGATGACTCAGAGACTCATGTATGCCATCAACTGCCGAGAGGACCCACTGAGTGGATAGATCCTCCCCTCGTAATCATGGATCACACTCGAAAAACTCTAGGCAAATCCACACTTCATCATCTTGAATCCAATTTAGAAACATTTGCTTATATGTATATCCTGTATTCAACACGATATGTAATTCAGTAACTATAAAATTGACTTATAGACACTAGTTTGTTACTTTATGTGGTGTGTTTTATTGTTAGTGGCTGTGTTTGTTGTTTGAATTCGACACTCCTGCACCGGTGTACTAGATAACCAAGTACTGGTGTAAGCACGTTAATATGCTTCATTCGTATCGATGTGTGCAGTACTTTGTCATGTTATAAGAGGGTATGACTCTTGTGCATTGTTTTAATCTCAAAGGTATAACTATGTGAAGCACATTTAGAGAATCTGTAACATGCATTTAATATTTGTTAGTCAGTGTGAACAGTAAGAATTTTCGTAGATTTATGTGAAAATGAATAGTATGAGGTATTGTTTAGTACGGTGTGTGAAGGTATCTGACATTTGAAGTCTTGTCAAGTTTTTGCAGATGTGAAAATATGAATGTTTTTACATGAACACATATATCTGTATTTTGAATTTTTGTTTTCGATGACAAAGAGATGCTGTTACATTTGTGTGTTGGGTATGGATTCAGAACATTTCAAGACCGAGTATATTTTTAGTTTTGCTGTGGGAAGGAGATGCTGTAATAAATGAATATTGTATGCTGGGATACAGAACATATTCCATGCAATATAATCGCCTACAATGGTGTATTTGAGGGGATTGTTAGACAATCTTTGTTGTTTGCCATATTAATCAATTTTAGAAGGTTATCAAAGTTGCCATAATATTCTTTCTCACCTACCACTCAGTTCAAGTCTGAAATATATATCTTGTGTCATTATGAGATAAAATATTCATATGGTACAACTGGTGAATATTAAAGAAGTTATTAAGATTGTTTACCTTCATTTCGAAACTTGCACATTGAGAGGAATTTTAAGTATTCAGACTTTGTAGTGATGATTGTTTTCCATATGTTCTTGAGCACCATTTGCTTTTCTATACATGTAGTAAGGTCCCAATGTAATAGCAATTTAATGTACATAGAAAGTACTAGTATTTTATCTGTATATATTAGACCACATAAAATGTGTAAGTTTTTATTTATTTAATTTTTTTTTTGATTGTTTTAAAGTACATAAATTAAAGTTTAATATGTGTAAAATTTGTTGTTATTATTTTCTAATGTGAATGGGTATTTATGCACCAACTCCAGAGATGTGAAAATCAGTGGAACAGAAATTTTAAAATTTCTGGACAACATTTACTTTTCAGGTATCAAGGTCACTGAATGGACATTCATTGTGTATAGGATGCTCCAGTAACGTATTTTATTCAGATTTTGTGAGACTTGCAGGAATGGTACATTTCATGAAGTCATTGATTTTTAAGGCAACAGGTAAAAGGTCAAGTTTATTAGAAGGGAGAGGCCTGAAATCTCAAAAAAAAAAAAAAAAAAAAATCAGACATGCAAACAAAAATTTACATACAGATCTTGGTTTTTATTCACTTTGAAATTTAGGTTTTAGGTTATACATATAAGTTCTAAGGCACTGAAAGGGAAATTTTGAAATATTAATTTGCTTATTCACTGAAATGGATTTTCTCGTCCAAATTTTAACAAACTTTCAGAAATGAAATCATGCATAAAGATAGATCGAGGTTCCTTAATCATTTTCAACATGAAGGTCAAGTTCACTGAAAGACAATTTCCTTGAAAACAACATCTTCACAAGTCAAGGGTTATTGATTCGTTACCTCACACTAACCCTTGACATCAGTCGCTATCAAAAAAGTTGGGTTCGTTCTGATTGTGTCCACAAGAGTGGGAACCAATGAGAATGTGGTTCTATTTATAACAACGCAAAGCGAGAGATTCAAATAAAAACATGTGTATTGATACCTACAATTATGGCTATTTCAATTGTTTAAGCAACATCGTCTGAAGCAAAAAGGTTTCCAAACTTGATCTACTATCAATAAACGTAATTTAGTGGAGTAAATATTAAAATTGCAGGTGTTTATCAATACAGCAGTATGAAATCACATCATTCCACAACAAGATGCAGTGATTTTATTGGATGTTTTATTTATAGTGGATTGCGTAATGGTCTAATGAGTCCAACTTTAATATAGCGACTGATGTCAAGGGTTCGTGCGAGGCAACGAATCAATAACCCTTGACTTCTGAAGATGTGAAATCAAGTGAAAGTGTTGAGTAATTTGCATACTTGCAAAAATGCAATTGTACATCAAGATAATGATTCCTAGTGGTTTTCTAGTTTAAATATGAAATGTCAATGGAATGAAAATTCCACACATTTCTGATTTTAATAGCTCTCGCTTCCATAGATATGATATGCATTTGCAGAAAGTAATTCTTATCTGTGATAATAGCTTTTATGAAATTAATTCCTGGGGTTGACAGACATGCCATAATATTTAAGCTCACTTGAGCCAAAGGCTTTAGTGAGCCTTCTTGATTGAAATTTGCTCCTTGTCAAGATTGGTTTAAAATGGGTCCATCTCATGAAAACAAGTGTCAGTTTTAAACAAAGGGTCCCTAAAATGTGAAATGAGTGTCACAAGCAATTTTCACTTTGTTACAACACATTTGTTCAACCATTGCAAGAAAAGGATAGAAAAATTTATGGCTAAATATTTTGTCGGTTATAAACTGCAACTCATTTGGCCCCTTGTTCATCTTGCTAGAATATGTCCGACTTAAAACAATAACATTGTACCCACTCCAGTCATCCGAGGAAAGATTTACTTGAAAGCATTTTAGTCGCATGCAAGAAGAAAATAGTGCTCAATTTTTATGAATCTTTATTTTCTTAATACTGAATCCATGAAATCATGTGACATACATGTACATATAAAAATTCAGAAACCTTTGATATCAGATCGATTGAAGATATAACAGAAATTGTAGAATTTCGTTGTTTTAAACTACAGTACAATTTTACAATACAAGTTACAGATTCATGCACCTGTACTTTAACCTATGATTAAACAATGATGTTTATAGAAAAAGGATTTTGAATAATCCAAACTTTTTGACACAAGAAAGTACCTTGGTACTTACAAGATCTCCAGAGTCAAAATATGGCTGTACTGTATATACAAAGAATCCAGAATTGGACGGATTTGAAGTAATAATATAACCATTGTATTTGGTCAACAAACGGAACCATACAAACAAATATCAATATCTAAAACTGGAAAATATAAATAACAATTTTTAAAAGAAATGAGCAAATGTCACAACAATTTGTATTACAAAAAATTAAAACAAACTAAATAGATAATTTTGGCCTTTGATCTCTCAATTACAAAAAGTTAAAACAAACTTGTAATAACTAAATAGATGATTTTGGCCTTTGATCTCTCATTACAACCAAAGCGAATATCATTACAACCTTGTAAAAAAGACAACGAATTTTTATGCGTAGAAAATTTACAAAGGGAAGGAATATATTGAAAAACCCTGACATTTCCAAGAAGACTTTTGTCACATCTCTCAATATTCTTTTAAGCTATAAGCTCAATTGACCCTTTTCTGATCACCTATTTATTCTCTGTCCATCTGTCTGTCCTTCTGTTTGTCTGTAAACTTTACACATCCCATTTCACTAGCAGCAGGGCCACACTTAACTAAATCATATCAATATACAAATGTTCTAAAGTCAGTTTTCTATCATTGACCCTGTAGTTAGGATGGGGCTAAAATCTGGAATCAAATGTTACATGAAAAAAATTATGATGTAGCATTAATTAATTATGATACATTATAATTCTGAGGGGGGGGGGGGGGATATATGAAATACAGGGGGGGGGGAAATCTCAATTCTTCACACTTTTTAAAAAATCTTAATTTGATCTCCAGAACAGCGAGGCCATGTTATTCATATTGATTTTGAGACATCCCCATGTTGTTTGGATTCAAGTTTAGCTAAGTCTCAACTCCATATGGCTGGGTTGAGGTCAAAATTTATCATGGGATTAAAGAAGGAAAAGACCTTCCTCTGAAGAATAGAAAAGTCAAGGTGATTCAGGTGAGCGCTGTGGCCCATGGGCCTCTTCTTCGCTTTGATGAAATTTCACAAATGGAATTATATAAGATAATTTTTTCCCATTCACTTGGAAAATTATTCATAATTTGTTTTCCTACAAAATAAAACATGATGAAAATCAATATTCTGGAGAGAGACATAAAATTATGTATTACAGTATTGGCACAACCAAACAGGACTTGTGCTCATATATCTAAAAAAAAAAATGCTTTCCTTTTTTAAAAAATCTACAGATATTTTAGTGCTGCCAAATCTTGCATCATCATCATCATCAATAATATTACATATACGATAATCAGTCATGGTGTCTTTAACCAAGTACTAACGTACTGTCTTGAACAACTTGACCATGATCTCCATGGTAACATATCTCAGTATCCATGCCTCTGTTTTTGAATCTAGCGTCTAACGTCATGGTGATGACCTCTGGTGTATGATTCAGATTCGAAGCTGCTTGTTTCCAATTTCCAACATCAACACCTTCGAAGTATAGTTTGTCTTCTAAAACTCGCTGAAAATTCAAAATGCCATCATATAATTAGAACATGAATGTTTTGCTCAAAAACAAGATCAATATAATAATCATAAATATATCACAACTGTCATAAAAATCAAATCAGTGAATTGAACATGTAAATGCACAGTTTGCATTAAAAGGCAGAACAAATCATTAATTTTTCAATGATGTCCAAACATAAACAACTGCAACATATAATAAAATTCAGCTGTACACTACACTTACTATCGAGTAAAAAACCACATCACGGCATTAATCTGTGCTACATTTGAAAATCTTACTGTCAGTAAATCTGCACATGTGAATGACAATTAAAGGGCATTAACTGCCAACTAGGGAGTCAAAAATGGATATGTTAAATATGAAGAAAAATAAATCTCAGATTTGGAAAACAAAAATAGGGCAACCTTTGACTACATTTTGTAACGATTATGTAGAATTTCTCCACAACGAATGATTTTGCTACTTCTGCAAAATAATGTTTTTGAAATTCTAAACAATGGAACGTTTTTACATCAAAATTACAACCAAAGGTTGCAAGATGTATGAATTTTAACATGTCTGGGGTGACTTTTATGTAAAGCTGTTCTCATTATTTGGGTAAAAATTGACAAACATGACCTTGGTGGTTAATGCCCCTTTGAAATATATATCATAAAAGTCAGTAAATTACACTATAAATATAAAAGACATGTACATGCAAGTGATCATATCATGCAAGCTAGGTAAAGAGAATTAACTCCACAAAGGAAAAGGAAAATGGTAAACATTTATTAAGTTGACCAAAACAAACAGAACAGAAAAATTCTGGAACCCAGGATACAGATAACAAACAAAATAAATTTTTCCTGGATGGTAAATACTAGGATAACCATGAAAGATCAAGAGTTTATTTCCGGTTGAGTCCTTCATTTGGATTTACACAGATGTTGCCATGAAAGGGTCATTAGTGTAGGAGGAAGAAAATGAACTAAGTAGGCACCCTGCCAATAACAAGGATTGAGGTCACAGAGCTGAGGAGTGAGTGCGCTACCTGGCAGTGCCTCATACAAACTTGCCAGTAACAAGGATTGAGGTCACAGAGGTGAGGAGTGAGTGCGCTACCTGGAAGTGCCTCATACAAACTTGTAGTTTCGAATCGCACAAGTCACCATATGGTACATACAAATGTCACAAGTCACCACAAGCAAATGTCACAAGTCACCACAAGCGAATGCCACAAGTCACCACAAGCTACATATGAATGTCACAAGTCACCACAAGCTAATGTCACAAGTCACCACAAGCAAATGCCACAAGTCACCACAAGCAAATGCCACAAGTCACCACAAGCTACATACGAATGTCACAAGTCACCACAAGCTACATACGAATGTCACAAGTCACCACAAGCGAATGTCAAAAGTCACCACAAGCTACATATGAATGTCAAAAGTCACCACAAGCTACATATGAATGTTACAAGTCACCACAAGCTACATACGAATGTCACAAGTCACCACAAGCTATGTATGTGAAATTTTGTCAGAAGATTGGGTAGTATAGTGTAGAAGTCCAAGCTTTGCACTAGATAATTTACATAAGGTTGCAAAAGAGTTCCTCTTTGAAATTCCATTCATCATTTCAAACTGTACGCATTACATTCAATCGAAGTTCCAGGTTTTAAACAAGTCAGTATAATATTGATTGATTTGACATATTCTTTATCACAAGGAACCAAACTTACAATCCATTTTGGGGGTTTACAAAAATGATGACAATGACCTTATCTATGAATATACTGCTACGAGTTGTCCAGGATTTTTCTTTTATAAAACTTCTATTACAACCCATACAAAACCATATGGTATTCAAGAAAGAAGAAGAGAGAAGATCTTCTTCCAAACAGTAAACTCTTATTACATTACCTCATAGCAGGAACAATTCATTAGGCAATCTTCGTAAGTGTTAAAACCCCAAAGTCTGATGAAATATAATTAGGATTTCAAACATTATGTTTGTTTCTTTCACATATAAAAATCTCATGTACACTTAGTACAATTTAATCAAATCCCAATGTTGGTGATTGTAATGATATCAATATGTACCTGATCAATAGAAAAAGCACGATTCCTTGGGCTGGATGGTATCTGATGGGAATTACTATAATAATTGAATAGCTATGAAGAAAAAAAACCAATGTTGAGAAAATCAGGACTCACTTCAGCAATATACACTGTATAAGAGGATTTATTTTGTGATTTTTCCATAAATTTAGCAAGAGTTAATTTTAGCGACTTTATAATTCCAGGAAAGATAGCTATTACCTCTGATATGGAATAAATAATAGCGATATTCAATTTTAGCAATCTCATCACCCTCAGTGATAATGCCAAAATTAAATCCTCGCTAAAAATTCTGCTTCTACGAAACATTACAATCTAAAATCAACAGTGTTAACAAAGGTTCACTGCAGAAATTTCTGAATAAATATATATATACCAACTTAATTACAATATACATGTGACATTTCCATGTCTGAAAATCTAATGGCAATCAATTATGTTTTGCCTTTTTCTAATTTAGCAAAGAACAGGGTGGTTTCTGCTTTTATAACTTAGGAGGTAATCATCGAAAGCGCTTTCTAAAGCCTTTGGAGGGGGGGAGGGGGGGGGGAGTACTGTGGATTTTCACAACACTCTTTCTTACAAAGAATTCCAAAGGATCATGGTTACTGCTGAGAAAATCAAATTAAAATCTGTTAATTTTCCCAGAAAATACAGGATATATATGCCTGCATTAAATTACCTAGCTACAGAACTGTCGCTCTCTAGGAAACACCTGGGATAGACAAGAACTCTAGTTCTCTGGAAAACACCTGGGATAGACCTGATCGCTAGTTCTCTGGGAAAAAATTGCGATAGACCAACACTGTAGCTCCCTGGGGATAATCTGGTATTGCATTTAACATTTATGAGTTTCTGATTGCAGTGTCTAATCCAGAGGGGGGTTCTGGGGGTTTGCTAAAAAAGGTAAAAATAACACATTTTAGAATGGAAACCCACTTAGAGAACCAAAGTTAATGGTAAAATAACCCCTTTCAAAAATTCCTGGATCCGCCCCTGGATTGGATGAAGAATCAGGAAAATGGAAGCATCAATCATCACTGGATCAGGAGAGAAACAGAATGTTTATATTGGGAAGAAATGGACTACAGCTTTAATAAGTACAAAGACGAGGGATAGAAGCAGTGACATGTACAACTAATATATCAGTCATTCACTCTCTCTGTGAATCTCTACGTGTAAATTAAAAGATACATTGTTAACTACGAACAACGTTAAATTCAACACTAAATGAAAGCATCCGAAAGATTTGACACATTCTGGTACCCTTCTGTAAAGTTTACTGGGAGAACACAAATCACCTGATGGCTAGGAGAGGGACAGGTATTGCAGTGCAAACGAGCTATGGTCTACTCTGAAAGTCATGCAGAATGCAATGGAAATTCCTCATTCCAAAACCCATGCCAGAATAAGATATTGGATTACCGTGCCAGAATAAGATATTGGATTACCGTGCTTGTGCTGATTTGGGATCTGTTGGTTTACTTGGTTGATTTCGCCATGTTACTTTCTTGTAGCTATGATTACACTGAGAGGTGTGTGATTTAACTAGAGATGACTGCTTTGGTTGAGCTTTAGTTACTTTTTCTCCTGGTACAAGTTCTGATCTATGCTTTGGTTGAGCTTTAGTTACTTTTTCTCCTGGTACAAGCTCTGATCTATGCTTTGGTTGAGCTTTAGTTACTTTTTCTCCTGGTACAAGCTCTGATCTATGCTTTGGTTGAGCTTTAGTTAATTTTTCTCCTGGTACAAGCTCTGATCTATGCTTTGGTTGAGCTTTAGTTACTTTTTCTCCTGGTACAAGCTCTGATCTATTTAATTCTGGACCTGAGCTGGTCTTATTCCTTCTTGGTCTCTTATTAGATCTAATTTCTTTCCCTGAATTTTCTTTCAGAGGTGCACGTTTGTCGTTTGCTGCAGAAAGATCTGTTTTCTCTTGGGCTTTCCTTCGCTTCACCTGAACATGTCTAAAATCCTCTGCCGTGTCATTCCTCTCTTTCATCAATTTATTCTGTTTCAACTTTGAATTTCCTGTTCCCTTAACTTCCATCTGTCCTTCACATGCAGCCAAAGTATTATCAAAAGCCCTGTTCACATGCATCTGAGCTGTCACAACACGAGATGTAGGGGATGATGGGAGAAGATTTTCTTGACCTATGACATGGGCTGGGGGAGAGAATGTGTCTCTAGGGGGGTAGTTTGGTGATGATGTGGTGGTACGTTGCAGAGTGAAAGAACCCATACTGGGCTGGCGAACCTTAATTTCAATACAACAACAGTTGACGGCCTCACATTGTGGACACAAGCAATTGTTAAAACATGAATCACATGAACCTGCAGAACTCTGGAAGAAATAATAATGAAAAGGCATAAAAACTTAAGCAAAAGGAAAATTTTGTCCTAAAGCCTTTCTAGTGATCTACCACACATGTACTGAGTTTCCAAAGTTAAGTAGATATTGAGATACGCTGGCCTGGATTGCTCGAAAAGAACTTAAGTCAAAACTTGGACTTAAGTCTGAAATTTTACTCAAAGTTTGACTTCTCAAACAGAAGAAAACTCAAATTCAAGTTTGAGATTTTTTCGAGAAATCCAAGTTTGGTGCATATTTCACTGATGCGAATGTTTTTAGTATATACTATCCCATGTGTATCATGGAAAGTGTTGTTTAGTACATGTACTTATACACATTTTTACATGCACATTGAAAAATCACTAGCTCTTGTTGACATCTTCAACCACTAAGAGCATGCTATTCTTTTCTAAAAACACAAAAATATGATCCAACAAAAATAAGTGATTTCACAGTAAGTCATTTACTCATCTCTTAAAGAGGAAAAACACATCTTCAGAATCATGGCCAACTACTTTTCAAAACACAAATGGAAAAATATATATCAGTAAATTGTATTTCTTGTCATTTAAAATTGTTTTCAGGTTACTTTCTTCTAAAATTGCCTTTTTCACCAGATGAAGTAAATTTGAAACTTTTCAATTTCAGAAAGTCATTTTACATATTCTCCGCTTTCTATAACAAGTTTTCTCTGGTGTGTTATTCCCCCTTAAAAGCATAATATTGCATAAGATGTGGACCCGTGTCGTGGAAAAGTTAAAAAAAAACAAGCATTTTCCACTTTATTTTTGTTCAAAGATCTATGAAACTCCATCTTTTTCAACGGATAAGAAATAGGTAGCTGAAAATATGTAAATGTTATAAGGGATCAAGAATATAGCAGAACAAATGTGTCCCATTCTTGCAGACCATGCTTCTTTTTAGTTTATCTATACAAGTTATTAAATCAGGCCACAACACACACACAACTACTTCTCTAATCTATAAACAAGTAAAGCATGTTAAAAGATATTTCAAGAGACTGCACAATATGACACAAAAGTCAACACAAAATGTGGCTTTATCTACATGTATTTCTGAAAATTTTGAATTATTAACCCTGTATTAAAAATCTGCACCAATTCAGATATAATCCCAAAATTGTTGAGTACAAACTCAGATTCAAGCTCAGTTGCATGTACCACTCTGTGTCAAATTGATGGCTTTTTTCAGTAAAGTTTTATCAAGGTTAGCTCATTACACCAAGACTTCGAGTTTCTATGACACACGTCACAAGATGGCAATGTATATGCTTTATGAAATTTCTTGTATCAATCGATTTCTTTGACTATCATCATAGCTCAGTGGATAAATTGTCGAATCACTGACCTGCAGATCCTGAGTTCAAATCTGCCAGACTATTTTGTTCATATTCATTGAAAGAAATTTTAGAAAATAATTTTTTTTAAAATCCAAAATTGCAAATTTTCTGCCTTTTTGACATGTGTACACCTTACATATCATCATATTTTTCGTGATTGAATAATTTCGTACTGATATGAGAAACTCTTTCAGGGTGTAGTGAGGCACCGTAAGATACAGTATTGAATATAGAACTTTTACTGTTAGGGACAAGATCAAAAGTTCAATGTCTGACAAAAAACTAAATTCAAAGTTTTCACCTAGACATCCCCCCCCCCACCCCCTTAAAACTAAATATGATAAATGTTGAATTCATCGATTAACAAGTATAAATAATTCTCTGCATACCTTTTCTACTTTTTATTCACAGTGAACAATAAAACAATTAAATGTTCATTAAAATGTAATATTACCATGTGTTTTTAACATTCAATTGTCTTTTTTCTATTTCAACTAAAGTGTAATCGAATGACAGAAACTTTCAGGAGTTTTTATCCTCCCCTCCCTCTCACTATTTGAATTTAGATCTTTATCCGACATCGATCTTTTGATCTTGCCCCTTAGTCAGTGGATGTGCAAGTGAAGCATATATTGGTGCCCGGTTATCTACACACCATACTTACTTCTATACACATACAACTAGGAAGGTCAAAGGTCACGTTGGATTGTTTTGTGATTGGAGGGTACCACATTGATTGCACCACTGGTACAGCAAAAAACAAATGATTTCATTTCTGTTTAGTTATTTTCTTTTTACTACAAACTTGACAGAAAATGACATAATCACACACAGTCCATACCGAGAAAACAACAATTCAGTTCTTTCTTTTTTTCACATGCTTTAATCTCTAAACCATTCATTGCCATTCCTTTGTTAGGTTTTCATTACAGTAACTATTTTTAGATCTTTTCTTACCATGCGTATTACTCCCTCATAGAATTCATTTATCATGGTATTCATGCCATACTTTCATTGTATTTCTAAAATTTCCATGCAGCATATAATTTGTCTTGCTTTTATCTCTGAATTATCGTTAATTAATTCATCAATTTAACTAATCATTTTCTTTTAATCTGTGTCATACTTACTTTAGTAAAGCAATTGTTATCTGTACAGCACTGACAAAGCAATATATCCACACATGAAAGCTGTGGAAGAAAATGGATGAAGTGTTGTAATTACCATGCCCAATATTCATGGAAACGTGTGTATTTGTTGTTCTTAACATTCTTAATTCTAAAGCTCTGAAAATAAATTGATTTTCCATTGAAAATTAGTGTTCTTGCAGACAGAAAGGGAAAATGACAAAACATTTACAACAAAAGAATAAATGAATTATAAAAAAAATTATATAATATAGGATTAAATATTCTTTTTGAAGAATTTATCGATGTGTAATCTCTGGACATTTTACTCACAAACTGAATAAAAGTGCAAAGCCAATTTTCAGCCAATCAAAAAATTGAAATGCTCAGCTGAAACAAACATCAAAATACCCAGATGGGTAATACTAGACTAGTCAGACTCATATTGTCCACCTTTCTAGCAATTCAATTTTTGAATGATGTATAGTGTGTGGACATTTCACTACTTCATTTTGTCACAAACTGACCTGAAACTACATTTTTATTACCTTTTTATTAGGACAACAGTTATTCAGACAGCCGGCGATGGACGGAGCACTACATCCACATGATTCGGAGCAACTGATGCAACACGTGGAGCACTGAAGAGCTCCCTCCTTCCCACATACCCCACATTCCACATCCTGGCACTTCCCTTGTCTCTGATAAAACAAAACCAAGAATTGTTTCTTTTACTTAAATTGTCGGTGATAGTATACTAGATGAGAGAAATGCTAATGTTATATATATGTATCTTAAAAGTTCTTGTGTAATTCCAATTTCAAATATCAAATGTTCAATATTTAACATGACATTGAAATGTTCAGTCTTGCATTCCATCATATTTCAAGTTTAAGTCTACATCCTGTATTTCCTACAGATATATTTTTACTATTGCATCCAAACATTTAAAAATTAAAAAAAATAATTTACAGTGTCTAGATATAGCCCATCTTAAAGAAAATCCTCCAAAATTTTCTTGTTCTTCTTTCAACTATAGTCCATCTAAACACAAAGACAAGCTAATGACAAATAATTTGATGTTACAGAGGTTTCAACAGTCTCGTTTATAGTCAGCATTGCTCTGGTTGTTAAAATTATATCACTTTCAAATACAATTTGCTGTTGGGTCAAATGCTGTTTGTCATGTTTTATACCAATTGCTAGAGTTGAATAATCGGAAAAATTTCATGAAAGAAAATTGGTCAAAATCAGAAGAACTGTATCGATCAATGATTGATATAATTGATATTTATATGTTGTTAATAAACGTTTATTATTTTATAGGCTTATTTCTTTTTAGTTTATGGATATGTGCAATGCACACATATCTAGATATTAGCCTATTAACAAGGAATGAAATGTGTTTTCTCTAGCCACAAATCCAAATCAGCTTTACTTTTAAGAGAAAAAATCCAGATGTCTGACTTGGTTTTCCCAGGGTTGGGAGATACATATATAATCAAATTATCAACTAATCAGAGATTCCTCTGTCTGTTAATCCCGTTTTTATATCGTGACACGTGCATGCAAGATTCAGAGTGGACTCCATATTGAAAAGCGGGAATTCAGCAACATCAGCTAGTGTCGTTGTTTTGCCTACCTTTTACAACTTTATTTTGCGGATCTAGATAGGATTCAGTTATCGGATAAGTATTCTTCAAGTTAATCATGACTACTTTGACACCAATTGGAATTTTGTGTATTTGTGTACTGACGTCATGTGCAAAGAAATCGAATGGCCAGGAAGTGACCTAAGTCAAAGTGATGTTTCATTTGTGGGTGTTGGAGCTTTTTACATGGCAATGGCATTGTATTAGGCTAGTCATGGTTAACTTGTAGAATATAAACATCCAGTAACTGAATCCTCGTGTCTTAGAAGATAAACCTGTGAAATAATCATAAAAGGTAGGCAAAGCAGCGACACAAACTGATGTCGCTGAACATTCCCACTTTGACTCTCCCTCACACATCTCACGATATAAAGCAACAGTCAGAGGAATCTCTGGTTAATTATCAACTAGTGTATGGGCAACAATCAATTATGAAAAACAAAATCCATAATTGGAATCGAAGAGCCGACAAGAGTACCGCAAACGGTACATAATATGCCCGTGAAATGCTTATATAGGGTGTTTTTCTTGTGCTATAATTTGTATAACTTTGCTTCAGGTAGTATCAGCCATCATGAGGCTGTGACAAACTTTCATATGAACAAAGGGTCTTAACTTAAAAATCTAGATTTCCTCAAAATGGACCAAGTTCAACAACCTGTAATTTTTTCAAAAATAGAACAAAATCAAAATCCTTCCCCAGATGCACATCTTCAATACCCATACAAACACTCCACAAAATAAGAAGGTCTTCACTTGAAAACTGTGGGAGGAGTAGGGCGAACAAATTATGTACCCTCCATAGAATATTAATTTCCAAATAGACTAATTCAACAACCTGTAATGTTCTCAAAAATTGTAGAAAATCAAAATCCATCCCACATGCACATCTTCAATACCCATACAAACACTCCACAAAATAAGAAGGCTCTCACTTGAAAACTGTGGGAGGAGTAGGGTGGACAAATTATGTACCCTCCATATAATAATTATTTCCAAATAAAGGGGCAAAACTCCTGGAAAAAAGATCGAAATGGATCAAAATTGCAGTTTGATCTAGAGTGACCCACAAAGAAGCTACACAGCAAGTTTCAGCATGATATGTGAAAGGGAAATGAAATTATAAAGAGAAAACCCCGAACGGACAGACATCGCTGTACCATAATATGTCCCGTCTAAAGACCGGCATATAAAAATGATCAACAAACAATTGTGGGCGACAATCGTTTCATCGCCACCAATTGCTAGGCCATTCTCTTTGTATTGGTTTTGACTGTTGATTACTCCAAGATAGAGGGCTCATGACAGACCTGTGTGAAAGGTCAACAGGGGATGCTTATTCCTCCCCGACACCTAGATTTCAGGGGTCCGGGTTTGCCCTGTTCTTGATTTTATATTCTTTATAGGATTTATGAGACTGGTCAATATTCATTACCTTCTACACCTTTTTCCATGTATATGAATTCAACAAGACAAAGCCATTACCTAATTTTGGTAACAAATACTCACCAAACAAATGTATCTAATGAGCACAATGATGAAGATAAAGGCCGTGTATCCAAACACTCCCAGGCAGATGATCCCTGCCAATGGCAATTCAGAGGAGGAAGAATTACCCATATCTTATACTACCTACAAGAACGATAATCAATTTAGAATATTTCATCAAAGAATATATATAAGTATTTCTATAAACATGCCTATTGTTATGTACAGTTGACAAAACAAATTTATCCGTTAAAAAAATGACAGATCGTCAAATGAGTATAAAAAGTAGATGCTATTAGATATGATATGTTAAATGACAGATTTAGCCAAGATGGGATGTTTTTTTTGTTTTTGTTGTTGTTGAAATGACAGTCTACGGACCCGCCTGACCCAGACACAGATTAATGAGATTATTGAATTATTCCAACTAAGGTTAGCCGAGATCGATGACAGTCAGGCAAGCAACCCGTTTAACGATTTACTTTTTTCCGTATTACATTTTTTGAACTGCAACCATGACACTTCTCAGTAGCTGCAACAAATTCAGATTGGCAGTAGCAACTCAGCAAGACAGATCCTGTATCTGTTTTACCGGAAAGATTCAAATCACGTGATATCAACAATACCAAAATCTGGTATGATGTCGTAAAATAGAATCTCAGTTATTGTAGCGTTTTTATGATGACACACTTTAATGTATAATTATAACAATCATTCAACATAATTAGATCCTTCAATATGTTTTATGAAAATCTTTTTGTTGAAAATTATTGATAATCTTGATCGAATTTATGTTCATTATCTAAAATTTAATATAAATTCCAAGCGTTTTCCTAACATAGACGGGCACTAGACGGCGCTGCTAAAGCTTCCTTAGCATTCCTCAACCCCACTCGAAATAAACATGTTTAAAGTGAAAGTCCTTGTCTTGGGACCTTGTATGGTAAGTATTTAGTCAGAAACACGACATTCTTAATATGAAGTTTCCTCTGTTTTCCCCCACGTTACGTGGAAGGAGTCACTCACTAGAACACGTCAGAAATAGAAAAATCAGTTTCTCACTTCTATAAAACGTGTGTAAAATGTTGTAAAGTATATGTACATATGTTGTAGGCAGGGAAGACAACTCTGTCTAATTTCCTAGCAGATGCTACTGAAGGATCCAGTGGAGAATATCATCCTACACAAGGAGTGAGGTATTGTTTCCTTCACTTTCTTCTTTATGTCTGGTGCCACACTGGGCCCCCACCCTGATCAGACCGTATCACTTTCCTGTACCATATCATTTCTCTAATTTATTTTTCATATCTAGAAGCAAACTTAGATAAGGCCAGTGTGTGTGTATACATGTATATGAATTATCACACAACACCTTATGCAAATTGTTATTACTATGATACATAGGCGTCTGCTTTAAGCCTCTGCAGGTTGGGAACACTTCTCCTATAGTGAGATCTTCTCATTATAACGCAATTATACTTCTTTAGTGAGAGTGAATATATCCCATACACCGGAGGAGTACATCTATTCATGTGTCACATAACACAGAAGAAAAAGTGCAAATGTCAAATAGAATAGCATATTTAAAGTTTACTTATATATTTCATTAGATAAGGATTGATTGTGTAAATTTCAGAATTCTTGAATTTGAATCACAGACTAGTAGCAGACAGGGAGTGGACGTGGAATTATGGGATGTGAGCGGGGATCCAAAGTAAGAGTGAAGACAGATTTTGCAGTATTGTCAGTCTCATAACAAAGAATTTCTAAAAACGTATCATGTAGCACATGCATACCTTCCATGTACAAATGGCAAGTTTAAGGAGGTACTCTACATCGTCATAATGCCTAACTTCCTTTTAAAACATGGATGAAAATATAAATATCAGCAATATTTATCTATTCATTTCAAAAATCATTTCCTATAGCAGAGTAGGTTAGCATGCCGACTGCTTAACTGTAAATCGCGGGTTCGAGTCCTGCAGAATTGTTTTTTTTTTATTTCAGATTTGCTTTCTACTAAAACTGCAATTCGGTAGGTTAGCTAAATGTTGACTGCTGAACTGTAGATAACAGGTTCTTGTCCAGCAGGATTTTTTTTTTTCCAGATTGCTTTCTATTAAAACTGCATTTTTTGACTAAATAAAGTAAAGGACCTCCCCACTTTAGCTGTGACATATGGCCCCTGATAATTTAGTAAAACATCAAAGTTTGAATTTTGTCATTTACAATTCCCCAAGATGTTCATTAATACCTTAACTTAAAGGTTTTATTGTACTGTAAAGTTTGTTAACATTAAGAGCTACGCCGTCTTTTGAAGTTGGGGTTGTCTGTTTTTGTTAAATTTCAATTGATATTCATCGAATGACTGGTTTTTTAAGCCTTTGTTTATATTGAACGCAAGGTTGTCCGGATTTCTCCTTTCTATTATAATTCTTTTTTGTAATAAAAAAAATTATATCCAAAAGGCAAGACTGGACAATCTCGTGTCATTGATGAAATTCATAAAAATCTGCAAAAACTACACATTTTCTTTTTACCTCATTTACCTGTCTTGACCTGCTGAATATCAAATCAGCCACATGATAATCTGTGCCACGCTAATGTTCGAAATACTTGTCAGGCTGCAGGGTATTGTCGACTACATGTGTACATACCAAATAGGGGAGACGGGGGAGGGGGCAGCCCCTTCCTCTTCCTGTTGCTATGTCCCAGTGTCATTTGAATTTCAATCGACAAAGAATACATTTCAACATTCTCTCTCTCTCTCAATGTCAGGCATGTCTATTTTATCCCCTAAAAAATGCAGGAAGTTCATCTATCAAAGTTATTAATTTTCCTTTGAAAACAGCATATACATGTAAAAGAAAACATTAAAAAGTAAATACATGTATATCTAGAGAATACGCCTATGGTAGGCGTCTATAAATATCCCCACGCACATAGGGGATTTCAACAAGTTCAAGTTGTATAAATATCACATTGTTGTGGGATTTAAATATCGTGAATTAAGGAAAGCCGTATCAATTTGGGTAATAATTCTATAGTTTTCAGACTGAAATTTAAAATTTAAAACGTAGTTTTCAACCCTTATCTTCCAATATCCCAGGGGAAAAGGACTGTGAACATACTGGAGATACATCGGTGTTTAGTATTCATCAACAAGTATAATAGGTAAATCAATTTTTCTTTGAAAAAAGGGAGGTAAAAAGGGACCACAAGCTACAGCTAAAGTGGGGAGGTCCTTTTAAAGTTTTCAGTTTCAAAATATTGTTGTACATATCCTCCACTTTTATCCATATCAAATTCCTCTGGTGTAGCATACCTCCTTAATTCCATTTGTCAAGAAGAATTGTGAAGTAAATGTTTGAAGAAAATGATTTTTGAAACAATTAGTTATATATATGGTGATTTAAGGTGAAACATGTTTGCATAGCAATAAGTTATTTGAGGTAAAACTCTCAAGTCTTTGATTGCATGTACTCAAGAATTGTCTCTCATTGATTTTAGATGCAGTCCTAACAACCCCCCAACCCCCAAATCTTGCCAGATTTTAATTTACCCACATTCTCATGACTGATTTTTTCCCACTCAGATTTGAATCGTGTTGGTCAGCAATGGCTAAGGATACTAATGGTGTTATTTTTGTGTATAATCCAGACCAGCCTAATCACGACAAGGACTTAGAAAATTGGTAAGTTCACAGACAAATGTCAACATCCTTTAAGAAATTATTATTTTCTGAATATAAAACAATATACATGTAAATTGTAACATAAAACAACATTTGCTTTCATTATAGGTTTAATTATTTTGTTGAAAACCAAAATATGAAAGAAAGTGCATGTATAATATTTGCACATCACAAACCCGGAGGCAATGAAAGGGAACGCTCAGTACTCTGTAAGTATCTAAAAGCTACATTTAAAATGATATAGCCATCACTGGTAAGGACAGAAGGCACACTTTGACAGAATAGCTTAACACATGCAGGCATCCCAAGATATGTAGTATAGATCTTTGTCCAATGATGGGTTTTGTCTAAAAATTGCACCACTATTAGTGTTCCAAACTTTTGAGTCTTGTCAGTGTATGAGCAGGTAGCTGCATAGCTGCAATAATGTAGCCCTATCCAATTTTTTTTAATTCTGACGTTTTCGGGATAGGGCTACAATTCCATAGGATCTCCGTAATGGTGCAAAATAATTTTATGAATAACCGATAATAAACTCTGTGTATTAGTCCCAAATGTTGTTTACACCAAAAGGAGTACCAACTTTGTGCTCGGGCATGTCTAATAAAGGTGTTTTTCATTAAATACAATGTACAGCATGCAAAATTCTTCGTCTGCTCCACCATGCTTGTTATCGCGAGATCTCGTAGGTGGATCTAATGAAAAACCTAAGCATTGACAATCAGCGCGAAAATGTAGTTACTCGAGCCACTTCGACAAAGAAAGGAAAATCATATTGTTGCAGAAAGAATTTACACTCTGCTGTTCGGTTTTTAACTTGATATTAAATTCAAACCTTTTCAATACCAACGAAATAGCTTTCGCCCCCATACTTTTCCATTGATGTAAATACTACCTTATATGGCATATGCAAATAAGTTGACAATCGGAAGTACATCAAACATGGCGCACAAATATGAATCGAGAAATTGGAATTTATCGAAATTGTTGAAAACGGTAGAATAGAGCCTCACAAATCTTAAGTTGCAGGTTGTAAATTTATATATTGACTAAGAAACATAGAATATCATTTTATTTACGTAAAGAAAGTCAGGAAATGTTTAGAATGAGCGCAAATGTTGCGGGAGTGAATCACTCCCGCATTTGCACCATTACGGAGATCCTAAGGAGTTGTAGCCCTCTCCTATAAAAAAAAAAAAAAAAAAAAAAAAATCAGAGAGGGCTACATTATTGCAGCTAGTAGCTGCAGAACTGTAGCTCTCCAAAAAAAATTATGTTGACAGACAACATAATTTGTCTGTCAACATAATTTTTTTCGGAGAGCTACAGTTCTGCAGCTAATGAGCAGGGTGACTCAGGAGATAGTTGTGGTCCGTGGGCCTCTTGTTTGTGGATAATTTTACCATGTCCATAGATTTGTTGATCACCTGACTGGAAAATTGGGGATCCTGGTTTCAATTTTTGTCTTGTGTATTACACCCCTTTCCCATTATATCTAGTGCCTTGACCTGCCCATGGAGAGATTCAGGGGTCCTGAGTTCAAATCCCAGTCTTGTTCATTGGATTTTTCCCTTCCCATTTCAATACATTATTGTTATAGAACATTTTCAAGTGATGCTGCATTTAATGTCCTTAAAGGGACATGGACATGATTTCAGCTGAAATTTTTCAAATTTTATTTTTCCATTTTTATTGTTTACAGTGCTTAACTAAGGCATTTCTAATTGTCAACCAAAATATTTGAATATCAGTTTTTGAGTTACAAGTGAGATATAGCACACACAATTTATTTTTTGTATGTAAATAAGGCTCATGCCATGTTTTTGTTTACATATACATAAGAAAGAGCATGTTGAAAACAAAATGAGATGTGCTAAACACTAGCAACTATTTAATTGTGTTCAGAATTAAATTGGAAATTGAAAAATATGCTTTAAACAAACTTTTACTAGTATATTTAACCCATGTAAAGAAAGGGGGGGGGGGCATGAGCCTTGTTTACATAACAAAGAATTGTGAGCTCTGTATCTCCCATGTACCTCGACAACTGGCATTCAAATATTTGCTGATAATTAGAGATACTTTAGTTAAGCATTCTAAACATTAAAAATGGGAAAATAAAATTTGAAAATTTTCAACTCAAATTGTGTCCATGCCCCTTTAATTGGAGGTTGTAAATAAATACAGATTTTTCCATGTTCACGCCCCTTTAATTGGAGGTTGTAAATACAAACTTTTCCATGTCCATGCCCCTTTAATTGGTGGTTGTAAATACAGACTTTTCCATGTCCACGCCCCTTTAAAGGGACTGGTTCACGATTTTTGCAAAAAATATTTTTCATTTTTGATGCTAAATATTAAAAATATAACTGAATAAATGTTGACAGCAATACTTTTGACCTTCTGAATGCAAGAATGAAAGCAATATTTTAGCCCTAAATCTGTGTTATGTAAACAAAGACTCGAGTATTTTCATGTATACAAACAAACCATTGAAATGTTAATTTTGTAATATAAAGCATCTTAATTTTGCATAGTCACAAATTTTAACTTTTAGATGATACATTTTACACAAAGAATGCTTGAAATGTGAAAGATTAGATCGATAACTATTTTTTTTTTTTTTTTATTTCTAAACAATAACATACCGCAATCTTTGTTTACAAAACAAATAATAAACTCTCTAACATGAGGTTCCCTGATGATGTATAACCTTAATTCTTATGTGAAATCTTTTAAATACATTAGACAAAAGATTTTGACCATTAAAAGTGAAAAACAAAATTTTGGGAAAAATCGTGAATCAGTCCCTTTAATTGGAGGTTGTAAATACAGACTTTTCCATGTCCACGCCCCTTTAATTGGTGGTTGTAAATACTTTTCCATTGAAGACGCGTAGGTGTATTCTTGATACCTTCTTTTTCAGCTAAACTAGCCGAGTCGATTTCAACCAAACTTTACATAAATATCCTTGTATAAAGGGAATTTTTTTTTTAAATGAAAGGTGACACACTCTTTTGAAAGGGGGGGGGGGGTAATTAATAATTATGAAAAATTGGATGTTCCATTTAAAAAATCACTGGGTCATTTTCAACAAAACTTACATCAAGTAGTAAAGGGAATTCAGTTTTGTTCAAATAAAGTACATGTAACAGTCTAGTAGAGAGATCATTACTATGGAAACCAAACAGGTGTAAGAAAAAAATTGAGGTTATATTTTCACTTCTAAGGGCAAAAGGTATCACCATGCCAAGTTTCATCAAAATCGACAGACCATGTCCCACTCCCTGCCTGACTCTTATATGGAGTAGTACTTAAATGAGAAATCATAAAAAAAGAATGGATGTTACATATTACTTTACCCTGATTGCTTTCCTTATACATAAGAGGTTGAAAAATAATGAATTGAAAAAACTCTTTTGAGTGTATTCAAATGCCCCTTGCCCCCATTTAGGGCCAGGATTGAGCTAGAATGGAAAATAGTCTTTAAAAATGTCAAGTACAAAAAAGGAGCAATTTTTCAAATCAATGAGAAAGCATTTTTATATTATTGCTCTTTGCAAAACTGCCATAGTGACCCACTGTATCAATCACTGTGTATTAATTATTAATTCTATTTTACAACTATTATCTCAATTCACCTTTGAATTAGAACGCTTTGGCCGATATAGTATTACGTTGTGTGACGACACAATTGAGTCTGTTTGTAATACAATTGAGAAATGCAATAGAAACTCTCATTGGTCCATATGTGTAAGTCCGCCCAAATTCCCTTATACGGGAGTAGTCAGCATTTGAAAACACGACGGCCAGATGCTAGATGGAAAAAAAAACTTCAAAGGAAGAAAGAGAAAAAGTTGTATTCTTGTGTTGTTGTCTCATAAATTTGATATTTAAAAAAATCCTAACATATTTTCCTATTACACTTGTGTCCAAACATACCTTCAAATATTTATTAAAGCCCCATACGCCCCAAAAACTCGATCAAAGCTTTTGATGATTTCGTTCGTAGACGTAGCCATGTTCGGTAGCCAGTCAACTCGAATCCCGGTTCATTTCCATACTGGCACAAAAGCGTCTAGATGTGTAGTAATACCCCATAAATATTTTAGCAAAATAGTTTAAATAATATACCACCCCAGTCCTCTTAAATGATAATTATTCAAATAGCTAAACTCGCGGCAATGCGGCTTTCATTAGTCATGAGCGCCGCGCCGGCCGGTCTCCATCTAATGTCCTTATGTAGCGTTTTCGTTCATCTGGAGCTTATTTTACCTTTACAAAAACTGGTACAAAAAATGTTTTAATTTCTATTAATCATTCGTGTTGATAATAAATGAAGAGCGAATACTTAACTTACAGCCGATTTTATGAATAAGATAGTTCGAATTGACCGGCTACCTAACATGGCTACGTCAACAAACGAAATCATCTGAAGCTGCGAGTTTTCGGGTCGTGTGTGGCTTTAACGAATATTTGAAGGTATGTTTGGAGACAAGTATATAGTATGAAAATATGTTATGATTTTTTTATATTGAGTTTATGAGGCAGCAACACAAGAATACACCGATTTCAGGCCTCAACCGTCCGCAGCTTTTTGTGACCCGTAAATCGAAGGTTTTTATAAGAGGTGGATCTTTTCAGAGAGCTATGTACAGTTCTCCAGCTACACTGAATCTGCTCGAGAAAGTGGGCGGGCTGTAATCGGCCAATGAAAACTCTTGTTGTATTACATCAAGCATGTCATTCAAATTGTTCAATCGTCTCATTCAATTGTGTCGTCACACAACGCAATACTATATCGGGTAAAGCGTTCTAATTCAAAGGTGAATTGCGATAAAGACATACTTGATATTCTTAATAATGATTTCCAAATACATGTACAGTTATTTTCTCCATTGTACAACCTATTTCTGCATATCATTTGTGAAATTTTATGCATTTGCTGCGGAAAATAAGCATCCTGTATTAAGAGACCACCTGTCACGTGTGACCTTTTTTCCATTCTCCGTTAGATGGTCTTTTGATACAGTTTGATTGCATATTTAAATCGATCTACTAATTCTATTGGAGGTTGCATGTCATATTATCGTTTGGGATTAAAGTTTAGAATTTTATTCATCTGTGGAGATAATTTTACTCAGATGAGCATTGTGGCCCATGGGCCTCTTGTTTTACGGCAGAAAATACATGTAATATTGTATACTAACATAAACATCTGATTCTAATTACATATCCTTCTCACCATCAAAACCGTGTCACTCAAAGTCAATATCGGGAAACCTATCTTGTCCTTTTATATGCCTCATATAATAATGTATCTTTAATATTGATGAAAAACTTTTGAAGTAACATTGGATAAGTCTTGAGGAAGACATTGATGAGTCAGGGCTGATTTAGTTTAAATCCAGTGAATGACACCTGGTGTTTGAGTCTTTGTACACATACTATTATCTGAGTTTTATTACACAAAGTTATCTTCAGTATATATACTTCACATGCAGATCTACAGGCACCTGTTGCTTTACCATTCACATCCACTTTTTTTTATTATTTGTCTGTTCAGTGACAAAAAGGCAGTTTTAACTTTAGATTATTGCTCTGATAAAGGCATCTTTTCTTGTCTCTTTCTCTGTTGTCATTATAACAGGCTGTCGACTGTTAGAGATTACATTAATGCTATACTGCCCTTACACAATAGACCTACTCTACCCAATGATCTCTATGTTTCATCTTCAGTGAAATCTTATGTTTTCTTATAAAATGAGTGATTTGATGTTTGTTTATATAAGTATATTAGTCCAGTTTGGTGTAATCATCGTTTTAGAATAGATTAGAATTCCATTTTCTACAAATAAGGATACAGGGAGGATTTTATTGATAAGAAATTTTGGTTGTGTAAGCATATCATATTTTAACATGTAGATTACCTAGGTAATTGCGTGTTTGATCTCCATTAGTACTAGGTAGGACCGAATCACCAGCAAAAACTGTGCTTCCTCATCAGGTTATCCGTTACATATCACAAGGATGTGCCGTATATTTCATCAGGTTATCCGTTACATATCACGAGAATGTGCCGTATATTTAAGAAATAAATTTCATATTTGAAATTACATGACGGCATGAATTGCTACGCTTTATCCAGCATACTTCATGTTAAGTATACCGGCGTGAAGCGTGGCTGTTCGAATACTCTTATTAAGACAGTCGCACTATAATTAATGTTAAGATTCATACGCATATTGTTCACATATCAATTGGTAAAGATATCGAAGATAAAAACATTGGAAATAGAAATTAGATAATGCTGATAACTAGCAGTTCTATATTATCTGTTTATAATAAAAGTAGAAATATTATGTTTACAACCGCTTCTTTTTTTTTATAGCCGACACATTCAAGAAGATCACTGCCATTCAGACGAATATAGATGATGATGGTGAAACATTGAGAAATGAATTCATGAACTATCTGACACAATTAATGGCTGCCATGACAGATAAACGTGAGCAAGAGGAATTAAGCATCATGAATAATCGATGATGACAATAGAATTTTATAAAGACACAGTATACTTATATTGACTGAAGTTTCTTACATAGACCTATAATTCCTTCATCTCGGAAGGAAAACAATTATACAATTTATTGAGATCTTTGATGTGCTTAAATGATAAATAAAAAAAAAAGAGGACTGGTTCAAGTCAATACTATCAGTCTTGTTATTAAGTACATGTATATATATATATAATGTAAATATGAAAATACTGACTGGGGGGGGGGGGGGGGGACAACAAATTTACGATGTGCATTGTCTGCACATTATACTGATGAATATTGTTTCTATACTGAAAATTAAATAAATGTCTACAATGAAAATTGTTTTTATGTACATCCTGCCCATAATGCCACTGGCATGTAGGGCAGTATTGCTGTTTCTGTGACGGGTTTTTTATAGGAAAGGGTAGTTTACCCTGAGCCCCCACCCACCTGAAGGACCAGGGAATTTACAGTCAAGGTCTCCTTTTTCTAGATTGATTGCCAAACCAAACTGATGAATCATCAATCGGACTAAAGTACAGACCTATATTATAAATATATATATGAATCATTAGCTGCAATAATGTAGCCCTCTCTGACTTTTTGTTTTTGTTTTGAGATTCCGAAAATGTCGGAATATTAAAAAATTCAAAGAGAGCTACATTGTTGTGGCTAATGAATATTCATATCTATCAGAGAGTTTCTTCTCCTACATGAGTTGCCATCCCAAGTTATTGACCCTCATCTCTCCTGCTAACCACCTGCTGGTGTGTAGTAGTTACTGTTAGGGTTTTACGGACTGTGGATATCGGCCTGGATAGCTCAGTGGTTAGAGCACCTGACTAGTAATTCAGGGGTCTTGGGTTTGATTCCCAGTCCAGCCCAAAATCTTCTCCTTTCCTAGATTACATCGACCACCCCTGGACTTGGTCACGTTCTAAAGTAACGATGAACTCTTTTAGACCAAACGTGGGTAGAGGCTACATCTTGGGACATGCGCAACATTTCTCAAAAATTTATATGTATAATTTTTTGTGACATTTCACTTGCATCCTATCGTGTTGGGGTATATATTACCGGGTTTGTTTTAGAGTTTCGATAGTTCCTGGTTGTGGCTTGTAAAAGTGTAAAATCAACTCTTTTGTATTACAAGTTATTGTAGCACAGAAGGGGAGAGAATCAACAGCCAGAGATCAAAGCTGGGACCCTTACATTAAAAGTGATCTAGCCGCTGAGCTAACCAGGCTGATATATATGTAGTGGTCAGCCGGGTTTGATCAGTGGTGGCCAGATAGCTCAGTTGGTAGAGCACCTGACTGGAGATTCAGGGGGCCTGGGTTTGAATCCCGGTCTGGTCCATTGCATTTTCTTCCTTCCTGTAACCTTTACAGGCAAAAGTCCTGCCAGAGGCAAAAAACAAAAGATGTTTATAAAACATATATGCGCCCCCCCCCCCCATGTTGCAAAATTGAAAAGGGTTACACACACACATCATTTAATTGATAGTAGTATCATCAATTCAAAATACTGAGCAAACACTATCTTCCTATGTGAAGAGGGGATTGACCATATGACCTAAAAATCAATAGGGGTCATCTACTCCTTATGCTATACCAGTGTACCAAGTTTGTTGTCATTTAAGCAAATCTTAAAACTTAGGAGACAATATATTACTATGTCCAATTCAACCACTGATCTTTAAGCATATGACCTCAAAATCAATAGTGGTCATCTTCTCCTGAAGATGTACCAGTGCACTAAGTTTGATGCCTGTCAAGCAAAGGGTTATCAAGATATTGAGTGGAGAGTATACATGTATTTCTATGTCCAGTTTGACCTTTGGCCATGTGACCTCAAAATCAATAGGAGTCATCTTCTGCTGAAGATGTACCAGTGTACCAAGTTTGTTGTCTGCCAAGCAAAGGGTTCTCAAGATATTGAGTGGACAGTATATTCCAATGTCCAGTTTGACCCTTGACCTTTAAACTTGTGACCTCAAAATCAATAGGGGTCATCTTCTCCTGAAGATGTACCAGTGTACCAAGTTTGATGTGTGTCAAGCAAAGGGTTCTCAAGATATTGAGTGGACAGTATATTCCTATGTCCAGTTTGATCTTTGACCATGTGACCTCAAAATCAATAGAGGTCATTTTCTTCTAAAGATATGCCAGTGTACCAAGTTTGATGTTTGATGTCTGTCAAGCAAAGAGTTCTCAAGATATTGAGCGGACAGTATATTCCTATGTCCAGAGTAAATTGACTCTTGACCTGAAAAACAAGAGGGGTCCTTTTCTACTCATAACCAACCCACATATGAAATATCATTATCATCAAGTGAATGGTTCTCAAGATATTGAGCGGACAACATTGTGGTCTACCAACCGACCGACAGGTGCAAACCAATATGCCCCTTTTTTTTGAAGGGGGCATGAATATCTGGGTTGAGTGTCTTGGATGGCAAAGGCAATTTAAGGAGGAAGGAATGTAGCGGTCAGCCGGGTTGGATCGCCGGTGGCCGGATAGCTCATGGTAGAGCACCTGACTGGAGATTCAGGGGGTCCGGGTTCAAATTCAGGTCTGGTCCATTGCATTTTCTCTGCTCCTGTTACATATGTATGTATATACAAATTCTAGCAATGGTTGCTTTGTTTGAACAACATGGTATAAATTCATTTTACCAATGAGTACTGTTTTTTCTGCTAGGTCTGATTGAAATTGGTCAAGTAGATCTATTGCAGTTAACAGTTAGAGATATCTCCTGAAGTATTTAGTTCCTCTTTCTTTTGGAAGAGAGGGCAGGTTGATTTAAATAAGATGACAAATCAAACAAGAAATACACACAAATGCAAAATGAACAACCAAAAACTTAATCAATGAGTAAAGATCGTGGAGTTTTCCTTATATGACCTTATTGTAAAGGACACTTGATACAAATAACATGATGTATTTGTAAATTTACACTGATGTCCTCATATGGCAGCAAAGTAATTCCGGTACTCAAAGAAATGGCTTGTCACCAAGGAATATACGATTGAAATATGAAAGCCCTATCACCAACCATTCAGAAGTTATGGCTTAGGTTAATATTTTTCAAAAGTAGGTCATAATCCAAGGTCAAGAGGTCAAAAATTTGTGTACCTAAAGAGAGGTCTTGTTACAAGGAATACACATATCACTAACCATTCAAAAGTTATAACCTAGGTTAAAGTTTTTCAAAATTAGGTCAAATACCAAGGTCAAGATTTCAAATATGTTGGTACCAAAAGCAAGGCCTTGAAGGCACTATCACCATCCATTCAGAAATTATGATCAAGATTAAAGTTTTTGCAGACAAAGTAACAGACAGCTGGACAGACAGAAAACTATATACCCGCGAATTACCGATTATTGAGGTCTGGTAAACCCTTCTAAGTAAATAACTCCATAACTTTAAATTCATATTACACACATATTCCTTTTGATAGGACCAAAACGTTTTGACCTCATGACCTTGGGGTTTGACCTACTTTAGCCTTGGCCACAACTTTTGAATGGTTAATGTCAGGGTTTGGACTCCTATTCTTGTGATAAGACTTTATTTTTGGTACCAGAATTATTTTGCTGCCATAGGGGAGGGAGGAGGGCATTAGTGTTTCACTGTAAATGGCATTTCAGGTTACATTTCCTTCATCACCGTTTCGCAGAAATTCATATCTGAATATTGTCGATCGTCTACCTCTCCCCACTTAGTATATGAGTTTTGCCCTATGTGCGTAATATCTGTCAATTTACCTCACGAATTGATTTGTAACTGAACACGTTCACCATTGCTGATCAGGAGAGCTAGAAACTTTACCACTTTATTAGAAAAGCAAGGCCGTAGAAGTTTCCCTTTTCGTTTTATTCTTTTTCTTCACTCAGGGAAGCCTCTGATTATTTGGCACCTCTCCAGACAAAACCATACCCTTTCATTGACACAAGTTCACAGAGCTCTGAAGAGTCTCTACCAGAAGCAGGTCTCCCACCAAACATCAGTCTTAGAGTTACTAAACTGCCACCATTTTGTAACATGCAGTGGTCTGAACACTTTCGCCATTGCTTTACTTGCGTGATCAAGAGAGATACTTTACCACATCACTAGATAAGCTAGCTTACTAGCAAGGCAGTAGAAGTTCTCTATATACTGTACCCTACACTGGTCTTCTGTTCTTTATATTAGTTCCATTGTCCTTTTGAGGGAACATTCAACAGAGCTACAGTCCTGGCACAAAGTGTTAGACAAATCAGCTATAGTAGGAGCTGATGGAGCCATTTTCTGTCGGTAGGTATACTGGCCATTTTCTCACCACTGACAACTTTTCTGCAATTGGTCCACGTCCGCGTCGTCGTCCGTCATGCGAAATACGTTAACAATTGAACATTTTAACTCCCTGCATGATAACTACCATTCTAATTCTTTTCAATTTGGCATGAAGCATCATTGGGGCAAGGGGGACATAAATTGTATTTTAGCTTAAATATTTTTAGAACAAAAAAAAAGTTTAGCTATTGGGACTAGTGATACTTTTAACTAGTTCTCTGCAGGTAACCGATAAGGCCTGTTGGACTCTTGTTTCTATTCCCATTGTAACCTTTTCTCCTTGACCATTCTCAGAACCTCTGCATTTCCTTCAAGTCTCTATTCTAATTAATTCATCTGTTATAGACTTCTGAAGTGAAGAAATTAAAGCACCGCGAATGGACTTCTCCAGTGAAGAAAAGTGATTTTCACACTATGGGACCTAAGACCATCAATTCTGGTCAGGTGATGAATCTTGTGGGAAAGGGATCACCGTCAGCTGTGACCATTGAGTAGGTTACTCTGACCCCTTCCTGGAATTTAATGGCTATACGTACTCGGATCATGTTCAGATCACATCCTGTACGTTATAGACCAAGGACCATCAAACTTGGTCAGTTGATACATCCTGTAACAGCTTGTAACAACATTGTCTTTGTTTGTAAGGCTCATTATTACAACTATATTTTAAACGAACTTTGCATTAATTCCATTTTTGATGACCGTACTATACTCCAACTACCCTTTCAAATGATGAAATTCTTCAAAACCATGTTTCAGTTTTGACACATTTAATATCCCAGTCTATGGGTCGGATGAATATGAGTTACCGTACCTATACTGGATTCCTAAACTACATAAAAACCCTTTACAAACATAGATACATTGCTGGATCCAGTAAGTGCTCTACCAAGCCCCTATCTTTGCTCCTCACGAAAATGTTAACAGCTGTGAAGGAGAAACTTCAAACTTACTGTGCGACTACATATGCCAGAAGTGGTGTAAATCAAATATGGATTCTAAACAATTCTAAAGAACTTTTAGTTAACTTTAAATAGCAAAACTTTTCTCAAATCAACAACATCAAAATGTATGACTATTCAACACTTTACACGACCATTCCTAATGGTAAATTAAAGACTAGACCTTTTGACATCATAGACAGTTGTTTCTTCAACAAAAATGGTCTATCTTGTGATCATGACTGCAGTCATCAGAAAAATTATTTTGTTAAACACCACTCTGATTCCATGCACAAGTACTCAGAAGTTTAAATGAAAAATATGCTAGAGATCCTCATTGGCAATATCTTCATGGTCTTTGGGGATTAGGTCTTCCAACAGTCTGTTGAAATTCCCATGGGCATGAATTGTGCTCCTTTGTTAGCTGATTGACCTGTTTTTGTATTCATATGAGGCAGAATTTATTCAAAAACTTCTTCATGAGAAGAAAAATTCTCTTGCTATGGCTTTCAGTTCGACATTTAGATATATTGATGACGTTTTATCTATTAACAATAAAAACTTTCATTCATATATCGATTCAATATATCCCTGTGAACTCGAAATAAAAGACACCACAGGGTCGTCCACTTCTGCTTCATTCTTAGATATTTTATTGAAAGTAGATATTAACAGCAAACTAACAACTCAACTTTATGACAAACGGGATGATTTTAGCTTCTCCATCGTCAACTTCCTGAATTTATGTAGCAATATTCCATTATCACCTGCATATGGTGTTTATATATCTCAACTGATTCGATACGCAAGAGCTTGTTCTGCATATGGTCAGTTTTTAAATTGAGGCAAGCTACTGACAAACAAGTTGATGGCAACATGGGGTTTCAACAGTCTCATTTAAAGTCAGCATTTCGCAAATTCTATGGTCGTTATAATGATCTAGTTTGCCAGTACAATGTATCATGGGGTCAAATGCTGTCTGACGAGTTTCATACCGACTGTTAGACCAATCTTGGCACACTTATTTTGACTACGGATAACTCCATTTACCTGATCAATATACATGTATATGGCTCACGGTGGGTGTGTCCAGAGGTCCGTGTTTGCCCAACTCTCTATTTCGTATTGCTTATTTGAGTTATGAGATTGATCACTGTTCGTTATCTTCACCTTTCATCTTGGGGGAAGTAGTATCATGACCCGTCATTAAGTTACCGTCACTTCATTTTGGAATCTTATGGCTACACATATTCAAATCATATCCGGGTCAAATCTTAAGCACTGTGAGGCCTAGGACCATCAAACTTTGGTCCCATGATGCAGCTTACAGGGACATTTGTTGTGACCCGAAATTACAGTAGGTAAATAGTGACCTAAGTTTAGCATGTTATGGCTACTGGTGTACATGTTTAAATTGTGCCTGAATCATATCGTTAATTGGCCTTACCCCTGTAACAGGAAGGGAGAAAATGCAACAGACCAGACCAGGATTCAAACCCGGGCCCCCTGAATCTCTAGTCAGCTAGGTACTCTACTAACTGAAGTATCTGGCCACAGGCGATCGACCCGGCTGACCGCTATACACTCCTCATTCCTTAAATGTCTTCACACTTGAAGACATCAACCCAGAATCTTTTAAATCTCTGGCAGGCATTTTCACCTGTCAGTTCCAGGGGCTTGTCTACGGCACGCACTAAATGTAACAGGAAGGGAGAAAATGCAACGGACCAGACTGAGATTTGATCCCAGGCCCCCTGAACCTTCAATCTGGTGCTCTACTAGCTGAGCTATCTGGCCATCAGCGATTGAACCCAGCTAACCACTACACCTCATTAAACCTGGTCTGCTACATATGCTATATAGAACAGGTATGTTACAGTAATTTTATTCCAATGTAGTTGCCGCAAGTACAACAGTTTGTGATTTCATGTATGCATCATATCCGTGTAGTCCCAGATGGGCTGTCAAGTACGCGCACACACACACACACAGACAGAAATATGAATAGATAGATAGATGGAAATATGAATAGATAGATAGATACTGTATAGGGGAATAATTTCACAGGTTGTAATTTTCGTGGCTTTTTCATTTTAGACGCATTCACTGGTTCTTAAATTCGCAGATTCGAATAATTATAAGCCCCCCCCCCCTTTTTTTTTTAGCTCACCTAGCTAAAAGCTCAAGTGAGCTTTTCTGATCACCAGTATTCTGTCTGTCCGTCCGTCTGTCCTTCTGTAAACTTTTAACATTTTTGACTTCTTCTCAAAAACCACTGCGCCAATTTCAACCTAAGTTGGCACAAAGCATTCTTAAGTAAAGGGAATTCTAAATTGTTTAAATAAAGGGCCAGGCCACCTTCCAAGGGGAGATAATCAAGAAAAGGTAAAAATAGAGTAGGGTCATTAAAAAATCTTCTTCTCAAGAACCACTGAGCCAGAAAAACTGAGATTCATTTGAAAGCTTCCTAATATAGTGTAGATTCTAAATTGTTAAAATCATGGCCCCCAGGGGTCGGATGGGGCTACAATAGGATATCAAAGTTTTACATACAAATATATAGGAAAAATCTTTAAAAATCATCTTCACAAGAACCACTTAACCAGAAAAGCTGAGATTTACGTGAAAGCTTTCTGACATAATGCAGATTCAAGTTTGTTAAAAAATCCTGGCCCCCAGGGGTCGGATGGGACCACAAATGGGGATCAAAGTTTTACATACAAATATATAGGGATAATCTTTAAAAATCTTTTTCTCAAGAACCACTGAGCCAGAAAAGCTGATATTTACATGAAAGCTTCCTGATATAGTGAAAATTCAGGTTTGTTAAAATGATGGCCCCTGGGGGTCGGATGGGGCCACAATTGGGGATCAAAGTTTTACATACAAATATATAGGGACAATCTTTAAAAATCTTCTTCCCAAGAACCACTGAGCTAGAAAATCTGATATTTACATGAAAGCTTCCTGACATAGTGCAGAGTTGAGTTTGTTCAAATCATGGCCCCCTGGGGTAGGATGGGGCCACAATAGGGGATCAAAGTTTTACATACAAATATATAGGGAAAATCTTTTAAAATCTTCTTTTCAAAAACCCCTGAGCCAGAAAAGCTGATATTTACATGAAAGCTTTCTGACATAGTGCAGATTCAAGTTGTTCAAATCATGGCCCCTGGGGGTAGGATGGGGCCACAATAGGGGATGTCAAAGTTTTACATACAAATATATTGGAAAAATCTTTAAAAATCTTCTTCTCAAGAACCATTGGGCCAAAGAAGTTCACATTTACATGAAAGCTTTCTGACATAGTGTAGATTCAAGTTGCAAAAACCATGGCCTCTAGGGGTAGGTTGGGGCCATAATAGGGACTACGGTTTTACATGCAAATATATATGGAAAGTCTTCTGATATGGACCAAGGTGACTCAGGTGAGCGATGTGGCCCATGGGCCTCTTTTTTTTTTTTTTTTTTTTTTTTTTTTTTTTTTTTTTTTTTTTTAAAAACACGTTGTGTATTAAAGAATAATCAATATAAAAATATTCAGTTTCTTAAATTCGCAAATTTGTGTAGGTCGCGAATATAGCGAAATTTTCCACCGCGATTTATCTTCCCCCTATACAGTAGATAGATATATAGATAGATAGATAGATACAAGTAGATATATATGAATAGATAGATAAATGTCCATGACATTGTAGTGATTATTTGTAGACATATATCTTTAAATCATCAATAGACAAATAATTTCACTTCATTCACTTTTCTGAGGTAACATTGGTACATTTGTTTTTGGAGATAGTTTTGAACTACTAAAAACAAACATAGCATATTTATAGCAAATTTAAAGGACACAAGTTAATTTACAATGTCGTTGTGGATAGACAGTGCAGTGGCATGAAAAAAATTATCTGTCGATGGTTTGTTTTCTACGAAAACCGGAGACGCTCATTTTTGAAAAGTGAAAGAAAAAAATCTAACTCATTATAACGAGTTAGTATCTCGTTATAACGAGTTAATTATCTCGTTATAACGAGTTAGTATCTCGCTATAACGAGTTAATTATCTCGTTATAAAGAATTAATTATCTCGTTATAATGAGTTAGTATTTCGTTATAACGAGCTAGTATCTCGTAATAATGAGTTTGTATCTCGTTATAACGAGTAAATTATCTCGTTATAACGAGTGAATTATCTCGTTATAATGAGTTAGTATCTCGTTATAACGAGTTAGTATCTCGTTATAACGAGTTAATTATCTCATTATAACGTGTTAGTATCTCGTTATAAGGAGTTAGTATCTCGTTATAACGAGTTAATGATCTCGTTATAACGAGATAATTAAATCATTATAACAAATTGATTATCTCGTTATAATGAATTGGCTATCTCGTTATAACGAGATAGCTAAATCGTTAAAATAATATATCTTACGGAAACGTTGTAAGACCTTCTCTTATTCCCGAAATCTAAGATTAGTTTGAAAACAATTTAAGTAGTAGCATTGTTTTTAGAAAACATAACCTATTAAGTATATCCAGAACTATTTAGGCAGGGCTTTCATATTTTGTGTATATATTCTTTGGCAAGACTTTGTGACACAATGGTGTTTGATCTTTTGACCTTGGAGTTTGACATATTTTTGAAGAAAAAAAACCTGACGTACTTAATATCTCCTGAACTATTTAAGGTAGGGCTTTCATATTTTGTATATATACCTTGTTATAATTTGTTGTTTGACCTAATGACCGTGAACAACGGCATGGTTAAGATGGCTCAGGTGAACGATGTGGCCCATTGGCCTTGTGTTTGACAGCGTACATTTCCCGTTATTTTTTTACATTCAAAAACTATCTTTACAATTCAAAATAAAATACATTGGGTTATACTCCCCCCCCCCCCCTTTCGCTCTTTTCAAAGTAGAATCGAATGTTAAGGATGTAAGCTTGAACAAGTAAAGGTAGCGAGCGTTGACAGTCACACTCCACGGTAAGCTCATATCTTGATCAGGCAATCGGAGTAATCCGTAGTCAAAAGTAGTATATATAAAGAACGTCCTCACAGTCACGATTGGCATGCACCGTAACTCGTCAGACAGCGTTTGACCCTATGAATTGAACCCGTGTGGAGGAGGACGAATTCTTGCTACCCCCCCCCCCCCCCCTTTACGATTTAAGATTGTGAAGTTTGAGTTTTGAGTAAAAATCGCCGTTTAGTTTGTGTGTGTGTGTGCGTGCTTTCCCTTGCACTCCCTTCCGGATTTTGAAGGTTGGGTTTATTTAGATTTTGAATTTTTATTTATTTATTTATCTATTTGCTTGTAAAGAATTATAGACAACTGTGAAGTCAACTTCTCCTAACACTGTCCTCTCCCTTACTTTAAAAAACAGGGATACGAGCCTGTACACAATGCCAATCCACCAATAAGTTAAAATGTAAGTACGGGCTGACCAAGCTAACAGCAGCTTGGATTTATTTCTGTTGTTAAATATTACGAAAAAATATTCAAATATTACCGGTCAGATATATAAAGTTACAAACATCTGCAAATTGATATACTTTGATGATTTATTTTATAAGATATGAAGTTGACGTGTATGTGTTTTTATCTTGGAAATTTCTAGATTAAGAAAACATTTTGTTCATTTGTTTAAGTACATGTATCATTGCTAATGCTTGTTTTCAAACTAATCTCATATTTTGGGAATAAGAGAAGGTCTTACAACTTTTCTGTAAGATATATCATTTTAACGAGATATCTAATTCGTTATAACGAGATACCTAATTCGTTAAAACGAGATGATTGATTCGTTATAACGAGTTAATTATCTCGTTATAACGAGATGATTAACTCGTCATAACGAGATAACTTGTTAAAACGAGATAGTAAACCGTTATAACGAGTTAGATTTTTTTTCATTTTTCAAAAATTAGCCTATCCGGCTTTCGTAGTTTTCATACTTGGTAAAATCTTAGTATACCCCTCAATACTATGGAAACCGGTGTGTGCCGGTAGATAGTTATTAAATGGGGGTCACCACTTCATTTACCCGACGGTCAATACTTACTGAAATGGAGATGGCCTCTTGATTTGATTTGCGTCCGCCCTTTTATTTAATTGGGCAGCTACCACCCATTATGTAACCTTAATCTAGTTGTCGCCACTTGCTGTAACTGGCAGCCACCAATTTAAAAATTCTATTTAGTACTGCTGAGTTATCAGTATTTTTTTAATGTAGAGCTCGGTGTAATGATTTAATGATATCTTTAATTCAACTGAAGATATTTGTAACTATTTACAACGATTTTGTACAAGGAATTAATGCTCCATCAATGAGAGCAACAATTCAAATAGAGAGATCCATCATTTTAATCATGGTTATTTTGAATTGAAGATGTCTCTTATTATATATATATATATATATATATATATATATATATATATATATATATATATAATTGCTCACCCTCTCTCTAAAACAGTTGTTGCGCGCATCAGATGAATTATTGATATCATCAATGAAATTGAGAAGACCAATAATTCAATTATTGTTCGCATTAATTGAATCGATGCACGCAGTAATGCGTTTGAAGGAGCAATAATTCAATTATTGTGTGCATCAATTCGGTAGAATAATTAATGCTATTAGCAATACAATTAATGCACGCAATAATTTAGAATTGTAGATACCATTGATTAGTTGAATCGTCGCGCTCATCGAATAAAATGGTGGTGCCGGTATTTTCAAATGATTATAGATATCTTCAATGATATGAGTTTATGTTAATTTTTATGTTCCATACATCTGTTGACATGTTGTAATAGTGGTTTCACGTGGAGACAGCCTGCACAGATATTGTTTTATATGTGTACTCGCTTTCACCTTTCTCCCTTTCATAGTGCGTTTGAGACCACCGTTCTTCGCATGAGTACAAAGTCCTGCCGATCCCGAAATCCCAGTTCGCATCACTTGAAGGGGTTCAAGTTGCGAGAACCCGCACCACTTTTGTAGGTGGTGTGGTCGAAGACGTACGTGTGCATATGTTCTCGTCATTCACGACTCTAACGGAGCACAAAAACAACGGGAACGGCAGTGTCAAACGCGCCCTCAGCTTTGAAAGAAAGCGGCGAATTGTATTTGAAACTGTGGACACACGATAGTTTAGATGATAGAATAGAAAATACTAGATTTCGTTTTATAATTCAGACATCAAGTAGCGGAAGTACACACGCGGAAACATATATGTCCAAGACCAAATACGATATCGACGGTAGCATGACGACGATGATATTATCGTATCGATATCGTCATCTGACAAAGTTATTGTTTACGGTATACCATACAACATTGTATCGATATCGTCATCTGACAAAGTTATTGTTTACGGTATACCATACAACATTGTATCGATATCGTCATCTGACAAAGTTATTGTTTACGGTATACCATACAACATTGTATCGATATCGTCATCTGACAAAGTTATTGTTTACGGTATACCATACAACATTGTATCGATATCGTCATCTGACAAAGTTATTGTTTACGGTATACCATACAACATTGTATCGATATCGTCATCTGACAAAGTTATTGTTTACGGTATACCATACAACATTGTTTTCCAATTAAAAAGTATTTAGTATCAAGTATTTATATGAACAAGTATTTGTCAGAATTTGAACATTTTTACCATCATTTTAACATTACTTTTTCAAGTGTATAATTGTATATTTATTTCAACTATTGTATTTTATATCATTTGATTGTACGGCGTGGAACTTTTTTCATGCATATCATGTTTTAGTGATTTTACTTCACATTATTGATGTTTTTCTAGCATTGTTTTGATATTATCTGTCTTTGTGCTATTATAATTTCCGTTTACTACGTTTATAACACCCTGTATTATTTTTATTGTGTGCAGCGCTTGAGAGTGGTTATTTATAGTAATATAGGGCGCTATATATATAAATATTATCATTATCATTAAGTACGATTGGACATAATTCCACGGAAAGAATGAAACATACACTCACACCAAGTGACATACATGAGTTTGGAAGAAAATTACACTGAACAAACATATGCAATAGGGGGAGGGGCCCATTGCACCTCGTATAGTATGATATCAATGTACCAAACAAATACGTCAAGACGTAAGTACAATCTGCCTTAGCAACTAAGAATTCCAGTATCTTCACAATTCAGTATCCAAAAAAGTTTAGTTTTCTTTAATCCCGTGGGGATCCGGCTTAGAATAGGTCCTCAGTTCCTCCTGCTTGTCGTCAGGGGCGACAAAATGGGGTGGTCTTTCGGATGAGATCACAAAAACCGAGGTCCTGTGTCACAGCAGGTGTGGCACGATAAAGATCCCTCCCTGCTCAAAGGCCTTAAGCGCCGAGCATAGGCCCCAGGGCCATAAATTAACCTTCAATTTGGAGGAGGCAGGAAATTAGGCGGGGGTCTGGGGGCCGCCCAGGCCCCCAGACGCTGAGCACATTTTGTGCACACTGAACACGTTTCGTGCAAAATCCTTGATTCTAGGGCCTTCTAAGATGTTACTTGACTAACTCATTCTAAAAGAAAGATTTGGAATGCTTTTCAAGGGAGGTATCATGTTCTTAGTTATTGGAAACAACATAAATTCTAATGAACTTTAAATTTTAATTTTTTTTGGCTCAAAAGTTGGAGGAGGCAGCTGCCTCCTCCACCTCCATGTAATTTACGGCCCTGATAGGCCTAAATTTTGCAGCCCTTCACCGGCAGTGGTGACGTCTCCATATGAATGAAAAATTCTCGAGAGGGACATTAAACAATAATCAATCAATCTTTCTTTATCAGGAACCGTAGACGAGTTAAATTATTCACATTAGAATTCATAAGTTTCAATAAATCCTCTCTTTGTGAACTATATTGATCACATTGAAAAAGGAAGTGAATTTCATCTTTAACTAAATTTTCTGTACAAGTGTTACAGATTCTTTCATTTCTCTAAACATTGTAGCATCTACCAATTTCAATTTTCTTTTTGAGGACACTCTGAATCTACAAGCTGACCATTTACATTTCTTGTTCTTAATGGAAGTAAGACATTCTTCACATGCGATATAATGATGTTTTTTTTAGTTAGGGGATGTTCTTGTGAACACGATAACTATCAGAGTATCTGGCTGTTGGTGTTTCAGGGTGCTAGGTCAGAGAGAGAGAGAGAGAGAGAGAGGCCATGATGAGTCATCATTTCACCTTTTCACTATTTCATTGAAAAAAAAAATTAATAAAAAATTGCGCTGTCAATTTAGTCCCAATTCTCATCATTTTTTCACTTATGCAAAATTGTTCAAGTTTTCTTTTCCTATGATACTAAGCAAATGTTTATACCTTAAAATACTATAATTTGTTAACAAAGTTCTTCCGCAAAATTTCAATTCTGCATTTGACATGTGATTTTACCGCAACACCTACAGATAGAATTATTTCGAAATTATGTGAAGAAACTACAAATAATTCTGTATTCTCTTTAAATCATGCCCATCAAAAAGGATCTACAAGCAATGCTGCAATAAGTTTATTTTTCAAAAGGCATTTTTCAATTAAATATATAGTGAAAAAATGAAATGATGACTCACTTATGGCCAAACCTGTACTATATATGGTATTCATAATATTTAGTTCACTGAACTGTAGTCTATTACAAAACCAATTGCAAGATAAAATTGACAACAAATTCTGACCCCACCCAGTGGTGGATTTAGTGGGAATGGGCATGGGGATTGCAACACCACCACCACCCCCCCACCCCCCACCCACCCCTCCGGGGGGGGGGGCAATCTGATTAAAATAAGATCTTTGATCCGCTCCGTTATTGTTATGTAGCGACATAACAATAACGGAGCGGATCAAAGATCTTATTTTAATCAGATTGGGGGGGGGGGGGGGGGGGGGGGGGGGGGCATTGATTGAACATTTCTGATAAAATTAGTCGTAGGAGCGGAAAAAATAAAAATTCGGGTAACAAATCCCCTCCCCTTTAAAATGCTCTGGATCCGCCCCAGATGTCCCATTGAATAATCATATGTCTCAGTGTCTGACTTAACCATGGTCACCTGTACATATTTTAATAGCGTACGTGACAGCACAACTAGCCATTTATTAACTCGGTACATGCACTTAGTGCCGTTGGAAATACTGTATACGAATGACCCCATTCCTGTCAACGTCTATTTTAATTAATGCTGAGTCAATCATAATTATTTAAAAGCCTATGGAGCGCCAAATTAACATAAACTCAATTAATTGAAGATATCTTTAATTGTTTAATTGAAGATATCACCAATTCAATTATCACGCACAATAATTAAATCAGTGCACGCATTAACTGAATTGATGAGAGCAATAATAGATTTGATGCGCGCATTATATCAATTGCAGAGAGCGATAATAGATTTGATGCGCGCATTATATCAATTGCCTAGCTAGAGCAACGATAGTAGACTTGCTCAAGTCTTTATGTTTAATAATTATTGCTCTCTTTAATACTTTTAATAATGCCAAACATTCTATGTTTGGTGACATTTAGTATGGTAGAGAGCAGATATTTAGACTTCTGAAACACAGAAAAATTTTAACGAAACGATAAAGTAATAAAAACAACATAGAGACTTGAGCAAGTCTACAACGATAGATTTGATGCGCGCATTATTTCAGTTGCCTAGCTAGAGGAATGATAGATTTGATGCGCACATTGATTCCATTGATCAATGAGAGCAGTAACTGATTTAATGCGCGCATCAATTCAATTGATGAGCGTATCTGTGGTGGAACTATTGCTCGCAAAATTCAATTTGAAGCTCGGTATAAATGACTCGATGATCTCTTCATGATATCATTATTCAGATGAAGAAAGCAATAATTCTTTTATTGCGCGCATTAATTGATGCGCGCTACAATTTTTAAAATTGAAGAGAGCAATAATTCAATTATTGATCACATTAATCGAATTGATGCGCGCATTAACTGAATTACAGCTCTCTTCAATGGAATTATAGCACCATCGATTCAATTGTTGCTATCACCAATTAATGTTAAAAGAGAAACAATTAAATTATAGCGCTCAGGAATTCAGCAAGATAATCAATGCTATCAATGCTTCAGTTAATGCGCGCAATAATTAGGAATTGAAGATAGCATTGATTATCTGAAGAGACCAAACGAATTACATAATATGAACGTTGTATTTGTGTACTGGAGTTCAGTCCTGTATTGTATTTGTAATTGAAATCATATATGTTCAGTGTTCTGCCCGTTTGGGTCCTATTTTGGAATAAATCATAGATCATACAATAAGTAATAATCGTTGATACGCAGTAAGTCTAGAGGTATGAACATTTAATCGTTGATACGCAGTAAGTCTAGAGGTATTGTGATGATCAGAGAAAATTCAGATTAATATGTTAGAACTCTTTTATGCATTGAAAATCAAGAAAGGTTATCAGCCAATCAAAATCAGTCTAGGTAGTATATAAAGAGCGCAGTCACTGCAGCTCCTCACTTCGTTGGTAGAAGACAAGCTGAAAACACCTTAGGTTAGACAGGGATTAGACGTGGTTGAACAAGCTTTTCCTTCCCTATCTCCCTAATAATAAGGACAATCTTTATAATAAAAGATACATACTTAGTTAAGTGAGCCAGCATCTGAATCAACAAGTTTTCCCCATCCCATTTAGAGTTTTTATATTGGCTAAGAATCATTGCTCCGTCTCAAAGCTGTAATTGATTGTTTTATTATTTTTGTCTCTTTAACGGTTCTCAGAAGTTATCTGGGCTTATCCCACGAATCAGAACAAATCATTTTTTGAGCAGTTAGCTCAGTTTAAATTGTGGAAAATAGTTTTACTTTAGTGTATTATTATTTATTGTATTTAAATAATTTTGGTAAATCCGCTCGGTTACACGTCACAGTATGAACATTTAATCGTTGATACGCAGTAAGTCTAGAGGTATGAACATTTATGCCAATTTCGTAAAACCAACATAATCCACATGTCTGCGAAGTCCACGGAAGCTTGTGGGTTTAGAGTTTTCTGTGGGGAAAAAAACACACTTACCGTAGATTTTGAATATTCAATAATTTATCATTATGTATTTAATAAATTTAGTCACAAACTGCTTAGTTCATTGGTTGCTTCATAAATTGTCTTTCTTGGTCGAACGAGGCAGCTACGCCTCTGCATGGTGCTGTAATCGACACATAGCTGGTAGAATGCTGATGGAAGGTTAGACAATAACACAAATAAAAATGCTTACACTATATGCACCACAAATTATATAGTTATAGAACGATGTACACAAATGTGCAGCTTCATCATAGCTTCGACGATCTTGAGGGCACAGTCAATGTGACAGATTTGATGAAAGACCCATTTGAGGAACTAATTAATATATTGGTGTAAGCATAGTTCAATTGGAAAAATCTGGTTGTAAAGTTATAATCAATATAATTATGATATCGACTATAGACTTTGCAAGCTGATTTTTTGTTTGTTCATATAATTGACATTCACAGACAAACTGGATGATTTCAGCTTCTCCATCGTCAACTTCCCATATTTATGTAGCAATATTCCATTATCCCCTGCATATGGTGTTTATATATCTCAACTGATTCGATACGCAAGAGCTTGTTCTGCGTATAGTCAGTTTTTAAATCGAGGCAAGCTACTGACAAACAGGTTGATGGTACAGGGATTTCAACAGTCTCGTTTAAAGTCAACGTTTCGCAAATTCTATGGTCGTTATAACTATCTAGTTCTTCAATACAACCTATCATTAGGTCAAATGCTGTCTGTATTGTTTCATACCGATTGGTAGGCCGCTCCAGGCACACTGATTTTGACTACGGATAACTCCGTTTACCTGATTAAGATACTGGGCTCACTGTGAGTGTGATCGTTATACAGGGTAGCCTACTCTTCCTAGGCACCTGATCCCACCTCTGGTAAATCCAGGGTCCGTGTTTGCCCAATGATCTATTTACTTAGTTATGAGATTGATTACTGTTCGTTGTCGTCGCTTTTCATAATGAAATAGAGTATAATACGAACGCCCATTGAGCTCATTTTTGGTAGCTGAAAGAAGGCAACTTTCGCAAATAAACGCGTAACTTTCGCATTATCACGCGACACTTTCGTTAATAAACGCGTAATTTTCGCGTTATAAAGTGAAATATGCTATATTAATATAATTATGTAAAACAGGAATCCGTGATTAATACTATGAACGAAGACTATCTTTTAAGCATTTACAAGTAATCTTTATGGAGCGCCAAATTAACATAAACTCAAATAATTGAAGATGCGTGCATTAATTCAATTAATGAGAGCAATAATAGATTTGATGCGCGCATTAATCCAATTATTGCTCTCTTCAATTCATTTGATGAGAGCATCAATTTAGTAGAAATATTGCTCGCAATAATCAATTTAGAGCTCGGTATAAATAATTTGATGATCTCTTTAATTCAATTGAATATATCTTTAAATCATTTACAATGTTTTTGTATAAGGAATTAATGCGTGCATCAATTCTTTTAAAGAGAGCAACAATTCAATTAAAGAGATCATTAATTCAATTGTGGATATGTTGAATTGAAGATATCTTTAATTATATAGTTGCTCTCTCTAAAAGAATTATTGCTCTCTTCAAATGAATTAAAGATATCATTATATCAATTGAAGAGAGCAATAATTAAATTAATGTGCGCATTATATCAATTATTGCTCTCTTCAATTGAATTGTAACGCGCATAAATTCATTTGTCGATATCATTAATTCATTTAAAGAGATCATTAATTCAATTGAAGCGCGCTTCAATTCAGCTGAAGAATTAATGCTATCATCAATTCAATTAATGCGCGCAATAATTCAGAATTGAAGATATCATTATTTATTTGAAGAAATCTTTAATTCAATTGTTGCGTGCATCAAATGAATTGATGATATCTTCAAATAATTGAAGATATCTTCAATTATTTGAGTTTATGTTAATTTGGCGCTCCATAAATTTTAAAGTAAGGAACTACAGACACACACTGGCACAACTACACTTTATACGCACATATTTCAGAATGTTTGGCAAATATGTTATTGATGTTTAATTGAATGTAAAATAGAATTCATGTCTGTAATTAGAATTAACAACAGTTTATAATACGGGGTATTATATTTCGCCCGTTGAAAGTCGCAGAATTTCAAAGGAATGTTGGATTATTAACCTCTAAATCTCTGAATTTGTGTTACGTTATTTTGTAAACAATGCTTAATCTACATTTTCTTTTCATTCATTTGATAACCTGAAAAATCCATCAGGATGTCTCCAGAAAGCACCTGGTGACGTTAGTCGTTGTTGAATCCGCACGTTTCAAAGGTTATGTCCCTTGGTTGCCGTCTTTGGGGGAAACCAACAGAATTCTCACAGCAACCTTTGTAACAGTTTTATAATTTTGTTATTTCATATGCTTTTGGTTTGAACATATGTTATTGTCTAGAAAGACCTCTCCTATGTGACAATTAATAGCACAAAATATGTTCCAAAATTTAAGTACAATGGAATTAAAGGTCATTAAGATAATCTCAAGAGATATGCCAATACAAAATTACAAAGTACAGCTGGACAAATCTATCGTTATTCTTCTTCAATGTAACGAACAAATTATTTTATGCTCCTTTTATAATAGCGTATTTAATTGAAAAATTGAGATACTGTATGCCAACGTTTCGTGTTTATAAGCATTCTTTATACTGTAAAGGTTTCGCCTAAGATCGCATTATTTTCGCGTTATAACTCGGAAGTTCCGCGTTTATTCGCGAAAGTTTCGCGTTATAATGGGATCTTTTTTCCACTTACAAAAATTAGCTCAATAGTATGTTCATTTGAACACTAAATTTCCGTGATTGACTTATGCATTCTGCATTTTTTGTCATATTTAAAAAGAAATACAAGTACACATTCATGAATTTGAAAAAGAATGGAGGAAATGGAATGGAAACAATCATTTTTACACCTATATTTATTCTAATGTCTAAAACCATGCAAGTAACAAAACATTTCTAAATATGCATATCAGAATTTAGAAGAAATCAGCCTTGGCACTTGTAATGCAATTTCTTATATAACTAACATGCTTTTAAAATTGTCTCAAATAATTCGCAAGTTCTGTGACATCAAACAAGGGTGATTTTTTTTATCAAGATGGCAAATACACATACAATGTTTCTTGCGAAAATAGCACAAGAAACAAAACAATAAGCTTCAGTCACTGGTATACCACGTGATTTAGCCATAAGATGACTACAGTTCGCGTATTAATTTCAATGTAAGTGTAAGTATCACCCCGTGGTACACTGTTCAATTTCACTTCTATTTTTGTTTGTTTTTTGTCTGTTGTTTTTGTCTGTTTTTTGTTTGTTTTTTGTTTGTTTTTGTCTGTTTTTTGTTTGTTGGAATTGTCTGTTTTTTGTGTGTTTTTGTTTGTTTTTGTGTGTTTTTTGTTTGTTTTTGTGTGTTTTTTGTTTGTTTTTGTTTGTTTTTTTGTTTTTGTGTTCTGGTGGATGTTTATTCAGTTTTCCTGGACTACTACTGTCTATGCGGCGCACATAGTTATGTCTTAGTTCTTATCATAATGACATCGACGTTTTTATGATATCAAATTGCGCTTGGAACCACGGGACTTTGATAACCCTTGTCGTAATACGTTGTTCTCTGGCTGAATTCGAGAACGAGAACCTCTTATTCTTAAACAGGTAATATTGACAGTAGTCTTGTTTGCACGTAGTTCGGAAAATTTGTGTGATAGAAATAATTATTTGTTTGTAACAACTGTATTCGCCTGTGCACCTTTAGCAGCTCTTACAGGGAGTTTTTAAGATCCCACCCTGGTTTACAAGATACTACATAACCTAAACACATACCTGTAACATGAATAATGATCAAAAGTTGATCTAGTTCATGACAAATGAAAATGCACAAATACTCAAACAAATCAGTATAATGATTACAAAAACAGGGATATAGAATACTAAGGGTTGTATAACTATACTTGTATGTATAATTCTACTCCTTGTCGCTTTCAAATAAACACATCTATAAATAAGCTAGCTGTCTCGAATACTTAGGGTACAAGACTGCCAATCTGATTGACTTGGCAAAGACACCGTCCCTTGGTACCCCCTGTATTCGTGACAACGTTTTATAATATTGTTTTATTTTCCTACCCATGTAACATCCTTGTTGTACATCGCATTTTCAATCAGTATTATAAGCCAACTTAAGACCAACATCAATGTAGAAACCCTTAACATGTATATATGGTATACATCTGTATATCGTATTGTGTAGTTCTATTTAATTGTATACAATACTCAAGTAAGCTGTCTTGAATATATAACATCTGTATATGGTATGCATGTGTACATATTGTGGTATCATGTATTTATTTTTGTGTATACTATAAATAAGCTGTCTTAAACACTTAGGGTACAAGACTGTCAGTCTGATAGACTTGGCTCAGGCACCGTCCCATGGTACCCTCTGTGTTTGTGACAACATTTTATAATATTGTTTTACTTTACTTCCCATATAGCACACTTATTGTACAGTACATTTCCAATCAGTATTGTGATGAGAATTCAATACCTATGTCAATGTAGAAACCCTTAACATGTGTTTATGGTACACATGTGTAAATTGTATCATGTAGTTATAATGTTTAATTGTTAATTTATATATGCCCCCTGAGGGCCCTTGATTGGTGAATATATATATATATATATATATATATATATAATTCAATAAAAAAAGCAGGAAAATATACAGTTCCAAAATATATTTAAATCACTAGCGCTTTCTGGATTTTAACATCCATCCTCAGGTGAATACAAATTAATAATTAATATATATATATGTATACCTGGATATCGGAATACCCTTTCTACAGGGAAAAGGCTAGGCCTGTAAGCCCCGCTTGAATCTTCTTGTACACATTGTCTGGTCAGGTATTGCTCGTAATTCCAGCACTTGTCAAGTTTGGTCTTAAAATCATCCAAGCCCTCTGACGCACGACCCGGTCAGGTAGACTATTCCAATCGTTGACGACTCTTACTGTGAATGAGTACTTTCTAACGTTGAGACGACTGTGTCTTTTTAACAACTTCATACTGTGTCCTCTGGCTCTGTTTGTATTGGACATCGGCAGCAGCTTCTCTCTGTCGACTCTGTCTTTACCAGACAAGATATTGTACACTTGGATTCCTTCTGTAGTATTGTGATGATAACTTTAGTTGTTGCAGCCTTTCTTCACAGGGAAGATTCTTGATGTTGGATAGCTTCGTTGCTCGTCTGTGTATCCTTTCTAACTTATCGATATCGACGATGCGATATCAACTGCAAACTGCTGTATCCGACTCAAGTATTGGACGAAGCATCTTTGTGCACAATTTTTTGATGACTCTGTTGGCCCGTGTAGGCAATGTCCTTTTGATGACCCCCAATACTCTGTTTGCTTTCCCCCACAGCATTGTTGGCATGTTGATGAAACGACAGTTTGTTGTCCATCGATACACCAAGGTCTTTTTCCTTCTCTGTTGCTTCGAGTTCTCTCTGCTGACCGTCGTTGTCCTCCATGCTGTAAGAATGGTTCGGGTTGTTCCGCCCAAGGTGCATCACACTACATTTACTTGTTTGTACTTGAGTTGCCACTTGTCTGACCATTCTGACAACCTCTCGATGTCCACTTGTATTCCTGCCCCGTCAGTATCTGTGACTGTCCTCCCATACATCTTCGCATCATCAGCGAAAATACGAGTCACACACAATTCACTGGATATGGGAGGTCATTTATAAAAACGACGAAGAGAAAAGGTCCAAGAAGGCTGCCTTGCAGAATCCCACTTGTCACATCAGACCGCTTAGACTCGCTACTATTGATAGATACCCGTTGCAGTTGGTTATCCATGCTCTGGTGTTGCCTTTGATGCCATGTAGCTTCCAATCTTGTTCAGTGGTCTCTTTTGCGGAACCTTATCAAAGGGCTTTTTGAAATCTAGATAAACTGCGTCAAGGGGGTCTCCTCTACCCAGTGCCTCTGACTACTCATCCAGGCACATTAACACTAACAGCTGTGTCATACAGTCAAGAATATCCTGGGACAAACCCGTGTTGCTCATCGCAAAGCAAATCATGACCAGTTATATGCTTCA